>NC_140733.1:7637500-7880000 GCF_050655825.1 Lonchura striata | reverse complement strand
CAAAGGGAGCCCTACAAACTGACATCAGGAACCTGGACTGCTGAGTTTTCTTTCACAGGGAAAATGGCCAAAAGTTGTGCCCAGGGGCCCCGGGCCCTGAGTGCAAAAAATCCTTATATCGAAGGATGGACCCCACACCAAAGATGTCCCCACCTCAAACTTGTGCTGCCCTGATAGACCCAAGGGAGCCCTACAAACTGACATCAGGAACCTGGACTGCTGAGTTTTCTTTCCCAGGGAAAATGGAAAAAGGATGTGCCCAGGGGCCCCTGGCCCTGACTGCAAAAAATCCTTATATCGAAGGATGGACCCCACACTGAAGTTGTCTCCACCTCAAACTTGTGCTGCCCTAATACACCTAAGGGAGCCCTACAAACTGACATCAGGAACCTGGACTGCTGAGTTTTCTTTCCCAGGGAAAATGGAAAAAGGATGTGCCCAGGGGGCCCTTGCCCTGACTGCAAAAAATCCTTATATCGAAGGATCGAGCCCACATCGAAGTTGTCCCCTCCTCAAAGTTGTGCTGCCCTGATAGACCTAAGGGAACCCTACAAACTGACATCAGGAACCTGGACTGCTGAGTTTTCTTTCCCAGAGAAAATGGAAAAAGGATGTGCCCAGTGGCCCCTGGCCCTGGGCTGGGGCCTCACTTCAAAAAATCCTTATATCGAAGGATGGAGCCCACACCAAAGTTGTCCCCACCTCAAACTTGTGCTACCCTGATAGACCCAAGGGAGCTCTACAAACTGACATCAGGAACCTGGACTGCTGAGTTTTCTTTCCCAGGGAAAATGGAAAAAGGATGTGCCCAGGGGCCCCTGGCCCTGACTGCAAAGAATCCTTATATCGAAGGATGGAACCCACACCGAAGTTGTCCCCACCTCAAACTTGTGCTGCCCTGATAGACCCAAGGGAGCCCTACAAACTGACATCAGGAACCTGGACTGCTGAGTTTTCTTTCCCAGGGAAAATGGCCAAAGGTTGCGACCAGGGGCCCCGGGCCCTGTGTGCAAAAAATCCTTATATCGAAGGATGGACCCCACACCGAAGTTGTCTCCACCTCAAACTTGTGCTGCCCTGATAGACCTAAGGGAGCCCTACAAACTGACATCAGGAACCTGGACTGCTGAGTTTTCTTTCCCAGGGAAAATGGTAAAAGGGTGTGCCCAGGGGCCCCTGGCCCTGACTGCAAAAAATCCTTATATCGAAGGATGGACCCCACACCGAAGTTGTCCCCACCTCAAACTTGTGCTGCCCTTTTAGACCCAAGGGAACCCTACAAACTGACATCAGGAACCTGGACTGCTGAGTTTTCTTTCCCAGGGAAAATGGAAAAAGGATGTGCCCAGGGGCCCCTGGCCCTGACTGCAAAAAATCCTTATATCGAAGGATGGACCCCACACTGAAGTTGTCTCCACCTCAAACTTGTGCTGCCCTAATACACCTAAGGGAGCCCTACAAACTGACATCAGGAACCTGGACTGCTGAGTTTTCTTTCCCAGGGAAAATGGAAAAAGGATGTGCCCAGGGGGCCCTGGCCCTGACTGCAAAAAATCCTTATATCGAAGGATGGAGCCCACACCGAAGTTGTCCCCACCTCAAACTTGTGCTGCCCTGATAGACCCAAGGGAGCCCTACAAACTGACATCAGGAACCTGGACTGCTGAGTTTTCTTTCCCAGGGAAAATGGAAAAAGTGTGTGCCCAGGGGCCCCTGGCCCTGACTGCAAAGAATCCTTATATCGAAGGATGGACCCCACACTGAAGTTGTCCCCACCTCAAACTTGTGCTGCCCTGATAGACCTAAGGGAGCCCTACAAACTGACATCAGGAACCTGGACTGCTGAGTTTTCTTTCCCAGGGAAAATGGAAAAAGGATGTGCCCAGGGGCCCCTGGCCCTGACTGCAAAGAATCCTTATATCGAAGGATGGACCCCACACCGAAGTTGTCCCCACCTCAAACTTGTGCTGCCCTGATAGACCCAAGGGAGCCCTACAAACTGACATCAGGAACCTGGACTGCTGAGTTTTCTTTCCCAGGGAAAATGGCCAAAGGTTGTGCCCAGGGGCTCCTAGCCCTGACTGCAAAAAATCCTTATATCGAAGGATGGTCCCCACACCGAAGATGTCCCCACCTCAAACTTGTGCTGCCCTGATACACCAAAGGGAGCCCTACAAACTGACATCAGGAACCTGGACTGCTGAGTTTTCTTTCACAGGGAAAATGGCCAAAAGTTGTGCCCAGGGGCCCCGGGCCCTGAGTGCAAAAAATCCTTATATCGAAGGATGGAGCCCACACCAAAGTTGTCCCCACCTCAAACTTGTGCTGCCCTGATAGACCCAAGGGAGCCCTACAAACTGACATCAGGAACCTGGACTGCTGAGTTTTCTTTCCCAGGGAAAATGGAAAAAGGATGTGCCCAGGGGCCCCTGGCCCTGACTGCAAAAAATCCTTATATCGAAGGATGGACCCCACACTGAAGTTGTCTCCACCTCAAACTTGTGCTGCCCTAATACACCTAAGGGAGCCCTACAAACTGACATCAGGAACCTGGACTGCTGAGTTTTCTTTCCCAGGGAAAATGGAAAAAGGATGTGCCCAGGGGCCCCTGGCCCTGACTGCAAAAAATCCTTATATCGAAGGATGGACCCCACATCGAAGTTGTCCCCTCCTCAAAGTTGTGCTGCCCTGATAGACCTAAGGGAACCCTACAAACTGACATCAGGAACCTGGACTGCTGAGTTTTCTTTCCCAGGGAAAATGGAAAAAGGATGTGCCCAGTGGCCCCTGGCCCTGGGCTGGGGCCTCACTTCAAAAAATCCTTATTTCGAAGGATGGAACCCACACCGAAGTTGTCCCCACCTCAAACTTGTGCTGCCCTGATAGACCCAAGGGAGCCCTACAAACTGACATCAGGAACCTGGACTGCTGAGTTTTCTTTCCCAGGGAAAATGGAAAAAGGGTGTGCCCAGGGGCCCCTGGCCCTGAGTGCAAAAAATCCTTATATCGAAGGATGGACCCCACACCGAAGTTGTCCCCACCTCAAACTTGTGCTGCCCTGATAGACCTAAGGGAGCCCTACAAACTGACATCAGGAACCTGGACTGCTGAGTTTTCTTTCCCAGGGAAAATGGAAAAAGGATGTGCCCAGGGGCCCCTGGCCCTGACTGCAAAGAATCCTTATATCGAAGGATGGACCCCACACCGAAGTTGTCCCCACCTCAAACTTGTGCTGCCCTGATAGACCCAAGGGAGCCCTACAAACTGACATCAGGAACCTGGACTGCTGAGTTTTCTTTCCCAGGGAAAATGGCCAAAGGTTGTGCCCAGGGGCTCCTAGCCCTGACTGCAAAAAATCCTTATATCGAAGGATGGTCCCCACACCGAAGATGTCCCCACCTCAAACTTGTGCTGCCCTGATAGACCTAAGGGAGCCCTACAAACTGACATCAGGAACCTGGACTGCTGAGTTTTCTTTCACAGGGAAAATGGCCAAAAGTTGTGCCCAGGGGCCCCGGGCCCTGAGTGCAAAAAATCCTTATATCGAAGGATGGACCCCACACCAAAGATGTCCCCACCTCAAACTTGTGCTGCCCTGATAGACCCAAGGGAGCCCTACAAACTGACATCAGGAACCTGGACTGCTGAGTTTTCTTTCCCAGGGAAAATGGAAAAAGGATGTGCCCAGGGGCCCCTGGCCCTGACTGCAAAAAATCCTTATATCGAAGGATGGACCCCACACTGAAGTTGTCTCCACCTCAAACTTGTGCTGCCCTAATACACCTAAGGGAGCCCTACAAACTGACATCAGGAACCTGGACTGCTGAGTTTTCTTTCCCAGGGAAAATGGAAAAAGGATGTGCCCAGGGGGCCCTTGCCCTGACTGCAAAAAATCCTTATATCGAAGGATCGAGCCCACACCGAAGTTGTCCCCTCCTCAAAGTTGTGCTGCCCTGATAGACCTAAGGGAACCCTACAAACTGACATCAGGAACCTGGACTGCTGAGTTTTCTTTCCCAGGGAAAATGGAAAAAGGATGTGCCCAGTGGCCCCTGGCCCTGGGCTGGGGCCTCACTTCAAAAAATCCTTATATCGAAGGATGGAGCCCACACCAAAGTTGTCCCCACCTCAAACTTGTGCTACCCTGATAGACCCAAGGGAGCTCTACAAACTGACATCAGGAACCTGGACTGCTGAGTTTTCTTTCCCAGGGAAAATGGAAAAAGGATGTGCCCAGGGGCCCCTGGCCCTGACTGCAAAGAATCCTTATATCGAAGGATGGAACCCACACCGAAGTTGTCCCCACCTCAAACTTGTGCTGCCCTGATAGACCCAAGGGAGCCCTACAAACTGACATCAGGAACCTGGACTGCTGAGTTTTCTTTCCCAGAGAAAATGGCCAAAGGTTGCGACCAGGGGCCCCGGGCCCTGTGTGCAAAAAATCCTTATATCGAAGGATGGACCCCACACCGAAGTTGTCTCCACCTCAAACTTGTGCTGCCCTGATAGACCTAAGGGAGCCCTACAAACTGACATCAGGAACCTGGACTGCTGAGTTTTCTTTCCCAGGGAAAATGGTAAAAGGGTGTGCCCAGGGGCCCCTGGCCCTGACTGCAAAAAATCCTTATATCGAAGGATGGACCCCACACCGAAGTTGTCCCCACCTCAAACTTGTGCTGCCCTGTTAGACCCAAGGGAACCCTACAAACTGACATCAGGAACCTGGACTGCTGAGTTTTCTTTCCCAGGGAAAATGGAAAAAGGATGTGCCCAGGGGCCACTGGCCCTGACTGCAAAAAATCCTTATATCGAAGGATGGACCCCACACTGAAGTTGTCTCCACCTCAAACTTGTGCTGCCCTAATACACCTAAGGGAGCCCTACAAACTGACATCAGGAACCTGGACTGCTGAGTTTTCTTTCCCAGGAAAAATGGAAATAGGATGTGCCCAGGGGGCCCTTGCCCTGACTGCAAAAAATCCTTATATCGAAGGATGGAGCCCACACCGAAGTTGTCCCCACCTCAAACTTGTGCTGCCCTGATAGACCCAAGGGAGCCCTACAAACTGACATCAGGAACCTGGACTGCTGAGTTTTCTTTCCCAGGGAAAATGGAAAAAGGGTGTGCCCAGGGGCCCCGGGCCCTGACTGCAAAGAATCCTTATATCGAAGGATGGACCCCACACCGAAGTTGTCCCCACCTCAAACTTGTGCTGCCCTGATAGACCCAAGGGAGCCCTACAAACTGACATCAGGAACCTGGACTGCTGAGTTTTCTTTCCCAGGGAAAATGGCCAAAGGTTGTGCCCAGGGGCTCCTAGCCCTGACTGCAAAAAATCCTTATATCGAAGGATGGTCCCCACACCGAAGATGTCCCCACCTCAAACTTGTGCTGCCCTGATACACCAAAGGGAGCCCTACAAACTGACATCAGGAACCTGGACTGCTGAGTTTTCTTTCACAGGGAAAATGGCCAAAAGTTGTGCCCAGGGGCCCCGGGCCCTGAGTGCAAAAAATCCTTATATCGAAGGATGGACCCCACACCAAAGATGTCCCCACCTCAAACTTGTGCTGCCCTGATAGACCCAAGGGAGCCCTACAAACTGACATCAGGAACCTGGACTGCTGAGTTTTCTTTCCCAGGGAAAATGGAAAAAGGATGTGCCCAGGGGCCCCTGGCCCTGACTGCAAAAAATCCTTATATCGAAGGATGGACCCCACACTGAAGTTGTCTCCACCTCAAACTTGTGCTGCCCTAATACACCTAAGGGAGCCCTACAAACTGACATCAGGAACCTGGACTGCTGAGTTTTCTTTCCCAGGGAAAATGGAAAAAGGATGTGCCCAGGGGGCCCTTGCCCTGACTGCAAAAAATCCTTATATCGAAGGATCGAGCCCATACCGAAGTTGTCCCCTCCTCAAAGTTGTGCTGCCCTGATAGACCTAAGGGAACCCTACAAACTGACATCAGGAACCTGGACTGCTGAGTTTTCTTTCCCAGGGAAAATGGAAAAAGGATGTGCCCAGTGGCCCCTGGCCCTGGGCTGGGGCCTCACTTCAAAAAATCCTTATATCGAAGGATGGAGCCCACACCAAAGTTGTCCCCACCTCAAACTTGTGCTACCCTGATAGACCCAGGGGAGCTCTACAAACTGACATCAGGAACCTGGACTGCTGAGTTTTCTTTCCCAGGGAAAATGGAGAAAGGATGTGCCCAGGGGCCCCTGGCCCTGACTGCAAAAAATCCTTATATCGAAGGATGGAACCCACACCGAAGTTGTCCCCACCTCAAACTTGTGCTGCCCTGATAGACCCAAGGGAGCCCTACAAACTGACATCAGGAACCTGGACTGCTGAGTTTTCTTTCCCAGGGAAAATGGCCAAAGGTTGCGACCAGGGGCCCCGGGCCCTGTGTGCAAAAAATCCTTATATCGAAGGATGGACCCCACACCGAAGTTGTCTCCACCTCAAACTTGTGCTGCCCTGATAGACCTAAGGGAGCCCTACAAACTGACATCAGGAACCTGGACTGCTGAGTTTTCTTTCCCAGGGAAAATGGTAAAAGGGTGTGCCCAGGGGCCCCTGGCCCTGACTGCAAAAAATCCTTATATCGAAGGATGGACCCCACACCGAAGTTGTCCCCACCTCAAACTTGTGCTGCCCTGTTAGACCCAAGGGAACCCTACAAACTGACATCAGGAACCTGGACTGCTGAGTTTTCTTTCCCAGGGAAAATGGAAAAAGGATGTGCCCAGGGGCCCCTGGCCCTGACTGCAAAAAATCCTTATATCGAAGGATGGACCCCACACTGAAGTTGTCTCCACCTCAAACTTGTGCTGCCCTAATACACCAAAGGGAGCCCTACAACCTGACATCAGGAACCTGGACTGCTGAGTTTTCTTTCCCAGGGAAAATGGAAAAAGGATGTGCCCAGGGGGCCCTTGCCCTGACTGCAAAAAATCCTTATATCGAAGGATGGAGCCCACACCGAAGTTGTCCCCACCTCAAACTTGTGCTGCCCTGATAGACCCAAGGGAGCCCTACAAACTGACATCAGGAACCTGGACTGCTGAGTTTTCTTTCCCAGGGAAAATGGAAAAAGGGTGTGCCCAGGGGCCCCTGGCCCTGACTGCAAAGAATCCTTATATCGAAGGATGGACCCCACACTGAAGTTGTCCCCACCTCAAACTTGTGCTGCCCTGATAGACCTAAGGGAGCCCTACAAACTGACATCAGGAACCTGGACTGCTGAGTTTTCTTTCCCAGGGAAAATGGAAAAAGGATGTGCCCAGGGGCCCCTGGCCCTGACTGCAAAGAATCCTTATATCGAAGGATGGACCCCACACCGAAGTTGTCCCCACCTCAAACTTGTGCTGCCCTGATAGACCCAAGGGAGCCCTACAAACTGACATCAGGAACCTGGACTGCTGAGTTTTCTTTCCCAGGGAAAATGGCCAAAGGTTGTGCCCAGGGGCTCCTAGCCCTGACTGCAAAAAATCCTTATATCGAAGGATGGTCCCCACACCGAAGATGTCCCCACCTCAAACTTGTGCTGCCCTGATACACCAAAGGGAGCCCTACAAACTGACATCAGGAACCTGGACTGCTGAGTTTTCTTTCACAGGGAAAATGGCCAAAAGTTGTGCCCAGGGGCCCCGGGCCCTGAGTGCAAAAAATCCTTATATCGAAGGATGGACCCCACACCAAAGATGTCCCCACCTCAAACTTGTGCTGCCCTGATAGACCCAAGGGAGCCCTACAAACTGACATCAGGAACCTGGACTGCTGAGTTTTCTTTCCCAGGGAAAATGGAAAAAGGATGTGCCCAGGGGCCCCTGGCCCTGACTGCAAAAAATCCTTATATCGAAGGATGGACCCCACACTGAAGTTGTCTCCACCTCAAATTTGTGCTGCCCTAATACACCTAAGGGAGCCCTACAAACTGACATCAGGAACCTGGACTGCTGAGTTTTCTTTCCCAGGGAAAATGGAAAAAGGATGTGCCCAGGGGGCCCTTGCCCTGACTGCAAAAAATCCTTATATCGAAGGATCGAGCCCACACCGAAGTTGTCCCCTCCTCAAAGTTGTGCTGCCCTGATAGACCTAAGGGAACCCTACAAACTGACATCAGGAACCTGGACTGCTGAGTTTTCTTTCCCAGGGAAAATGGAAAAAGGATGTGCCCAGTGGCCCCTGGCCCTGGGCTGGGGCCTCACTTCAAAAAATCCTTATATCGAAGGATGGAGCCCACACCAAAGTTGTCCCCACCTCAAACTTGTGCTACCCTGATAGACCCAGGGGAGCTCTACAAACTGACATCAGGAACCTGGACTGCTGAGTTTTCTTTCCCAGGGAAAATGGAAAAAGGATGTGCCCAGGGGCCCCTGGCCCTGACTGCAAAGAATCCTTATATCGAAGGATGGAACCCACACCGAAGTTGTCCCCACCTCAAACTTGTGCTGCCCTGATAGACCCAAGGGAGCCCTACAAACTGACATCAGGAACCTGGACTGCTGAGTTTTCTTTCCCAGGGAAAATGGCCAAAGGTTGCGACCAGGGGCCCCGGGCCCTGTGTGCAAAAAATCCTTATATCGAAGGATGGTCCCCACACCGAAGATGTCCCCACCTCAAACTTGTGCTGCCCAGATACACCAAAGGGAGCCCTACAACCTGACATCAGGAACCTGGACTGCTGAGTTTTCTTTCCCAGGGATAATGGCCAAAGGTTGTGCCCAGGGGCCCCGGGCCCTGAGTGCAAAAAATCCTTATATCGAAGGATGGACCCCACACCGAAGTTGTCTCCACCTCAAACTTGTGCTGCCCTGATAGACCTAAGGGAGCCCTACAAACTGACATCAGGAACCTGGACTGCTGAGTTTTCTTTCCCAGGGAAAATGGTAAAAGGATGTGCCCAGGGGCCCCTGGCCCTGACTGCAAAAAATCCTTATATCGAAGGATGGACCCCACACCGAAGTTGTCCCCACCTCAAACTTGTGCTGCCCTGTTAGACCCAAGGGAACCCTACAAACTGACATCAGGAACCTGGACTGCTGAGTTTTCTTTCCCAGGGAAAATGGAAAAAGGATGTGCCCAGGGGCCCCTGGCCCTGGGCTGGGCCTCACTACAAAAAATCCTTATATCGAAGGATGGACCCCACACCGAAATTGTCTCCACCTCAAACTTGTGCTGCCCTGATAGACCCAAGGGAGCCCTACAAACTGACATCAGGAACCTGGACTGCTGAGTTTTCTTTCCCAGGTAAAATGGCCAAAGGTTGTGCCCAGGGGCCCCTGGCCCTGACTGCAAAAAATCCTTATATCGAAGGATGGACCCCACACTGAAGTTGTCCCCACCTCAAACTTGTGCTGGCCTGATAGACCCAAGGGAGCTCTACCAACTGACATCAGGAACCAGGACTGCTGAGTTTCCTTTCCCAGGGAAAATGGAAAAAGGATGTGCCCAGGGGCCCCTGGCCCTGGGCCCCTGGCCCTGACTGCAAAAAATCCTTATATCGAAGGATGGACCCCACACCGAAGTTGTCCCCACCTCAAACTTGTGCTGCCCTGATAGACCCAAGGGAGCCCTACAAACTGACATCAGGAACCTGGACTGCTGAGTTTTCTTTCCCAGGGAAAATGGAAAAAGGGTGTGCCCAGGGGCCCCTGGCCCTGACTGCAAAAAATCCTTATATCGAAGGATGGACCCCACACCGAAGTTGTCCCCACCTCAAACTTGTGCTGCCCTGATAGACCTAAGGGAGCCCTACAAAGTGACATCAGGAACCTGGACTGCTGAGTTTTCTTTCCCAGGGAAAATGGCCAAAAGTTGTGCCCAGGGGCCCCGGGCCCTGAGTGCAAAAAATCCTTATATCGAAGGATGGACCCCACACCGAAGTTGTCTCCACCTCAAACTTGTGCTGCCCTGATAGACCTAAGGGAGCCCTACAAACTGACATCAGGAACCTGGACTGCTGAGTTTTCTTTCCCAGGGAAAATGGAAAAAGGATGTGCCCAGGGGCCCCTGGCCCTGACTGCAAAAAATCCTTATATCGAAGGATGGACCCCACACCGAAGTTGTCCCCACCTCAAACTTGTGCTGCCCTGTTAGACCCAAGGGAACCCTACAAACTGACATCAGGAACCTGGACTGCTGAGTTTTCTTTCCCAGGGAAAATGGAAAAAGGATGTGCCCAGGGGCCCCTGGCCCTGGGCTGGGCCTCACTACAAAAAATCCTTATATCGAAGGATGGACCCCACACCGAAGTTGTCTCCACCTCAAACTTGTGCTGCCTTAATACACCTAAGGGAGCCCTACAAACTGACATCAGGAACCTGGACTGCTGAGTTTTCTTTCCCAGGGAAAATGGAAAAAGGATGTGCCCAGTGGCCCCTGGCCCTGGGCTGGGGCCTCACTTCAAAAAATCCTTATATCGAAGGATGGAGCCCACACCAAAGTTGTCCCCACCTCAAACTTGTGCTACCCTGATAGACCCAAGGGAGCTCTACAAACTGACATCAGGAACCTGGACTGCTGAGTTTTCTTTCCCAGGGAAAATGGAAAAAGGATGTGCCCAGGGGCCCCTGGCCCTGACTGCAAAGAATCCTTATATCGAAGGATGGAACCCACACCGAAGTTGTCCCCACCTCAAACTTGTGCTGCCCTGATAGACCCAAGGGAGCCCTACAAACTGACATCAGGAACCTGGACTGCTGAGTTTTCTTTCCCAGGGAAAATGGCCAAAGGTTGCGACCAGGGGCCCCGGGCCCTGTGTGCAAAAAATCCTTATATCGAAGGATGGACCCCACACCGAAGTTGTCTCCACCTCAAACTTGTGCTGCCCTGATAGACCTAAGGGAGCCCTACAAACTGACATCAGGAACCTGGACTGCTGAGTTTTCTTTCCCAGGGAAAATGGTAAAAGGGTGTGCCCAGGGGCCCCTGGCCCTGACTGCAAAAAATCCTTATATCGAAGGATGGACCCCACACCGAAGTTGTCCCCACCTCAAACTTGTGCTGCCCTGTTAGACCCAAGGGAACCCTACAAACTGACATCAGGAACCTGGACTGCTGAGTTTTCTTTCCCAGGGAAAATGGAAAAAGGATGTGCCCAGGGGCCCCTGGCCCTGACTGCAAAAAATCCTTATATCGAAGGATGGACCCCACACTGAAGTTGTCTCCACCTCAAACTTGTGCTGCCCTGATACACCAAAGGGAGCCCTACAAACTGACATCAGGAACCTGGACTGCTGAGTTTTCTTTCACAGGGAAAATGGCCAAAAGTTGTGCCCAGGGGCCCCGGGCCCTGAGTGCAAAAAATCCTTATATCGAAGGATGGACCCCACACCAAAGATGTCCCCACCTCAAACTTGTGCTGCCCTGATAGACCCAAGGGAGCCCTACAAACTGACATCAGGAACCTGGACTGCTGAGTTTTCTTTCCCAGGGAAAATGGAAAAAGGATGTGCCCAGGGGCCCCTGGCCCTGACTGCAAAAAATCCTTATATCGAAGGATGGACCCCACACTGAAGTTGTCTCCACCTCAAACTTGTGCTGCCCTAATACACCTAAGGGAGCCCTACAAACTGACATCAGGAACCTGGACTGCTGAGTTTTCTTTCCCAGGGAAAATGGAAAAAGGTTGTGCCCAGGGGGCCCTTGCCCTGACTGCAAAAAATCCTTATATCGAAGGATCGAGCCCACACCGAAGTTGTCCCCTCCTCAAAGTTGTGCTGCCCTGATAGACCTAAGGGAACCCTACAAACTGACATCAGGAACCTGGACTGCTGAGTTTTCTTTCCCAGGGAAAATGGAAAAAGGATGTGCCCAGTGGCCCCTGGCCCTGGGCTGGGGCCTCACTTCAAAAAATCCTTATATCGAAGGATGGAGCCCACACCGAAGTTGTCCCCACCTCAAACTTGTGCTACCCTGATAGACCCAAGGGAGCTCTACAAACTGACATCAGGAACCTGGACTGCTGAGTTTTCTTTCCCAGGGAAAATGGAAAAAGGATGTGCCCAGGGGCCCCTGGCCCTGACTGCAAAGAATCCTTATATCGAAGGATGGACCCCACACCGAAGTTGTCCCCACCTCAAACTTGTGCTGCCCTGATAGACCCAAGGGAGCCCTACAAACTGACATCAGGAACCTGGACTGCTGAGTTTTCTTTCCCAGGGAAAATGGCCAAAGGTTGTGCCCAGGGGCTCCTAGCCCTGACTGCAAAAAATCCTTATATCGAAGGATGGTCCCCACACCGAAGATGTCCCCACCTCAAACTTGTGCTGCTCAGATACACCAAAGGGAGCCCTACAACCTGACATCAGGAACCTGGACTGCTGAGTTTTCTTTCCCAGGTAAAATGGAAAAAGGTTGTGACCAGGGGCCCCGGGCCCTGAGTGCAAAAAATCCTTATATCGAAGGATGGACCCCACACCGAAGTTGTCTCCACCTCAAACTTGTGCTGCCCTGATAGACCTAAGGGAGCCCTACAAACTGACATCAGGAACCTGGACTGCTGAGTTTTCTTTCCCAGGGAAAATGGTAAAAGGGTGTGCCCAGGGGCCCCTGGCCCTGACTGCAAAAAATCCTTATATCGAAGGATGGACCCCACACCGAAGTTGTCCCCACCTCAAACTTGTGCTGCCCTGTTAGACCCAAGGGAACCCTACAAACTGACATCAGGAACCTGGACTGCTGAGTTTTCTTTCCCAGGGAAAATGGAAAAAGGATGTGCCCAGGGGCCCCTGGCCCTGGGCTGGGCCTCACTACAAAAAATCCTTATATCGAAGGATGGACCCCACACCGAAGTTGTCTCCACCTCAAACTTGTGCTGCCCTGATAGACCCAAGGGAGCCCTACAAACTGACATCAGGAACCTGGACTGCTGAGTTTTCTTTCCCAGGTAAAATGGCCAAAGGTTGTGCCCAGGGGCCCCTGGCCCTGACTGCAAAAAATCCTTATATCGAAGGATGGACCCCACACTGAAGTTGTCCCCACCTCAAACTTGTGCTGGCCTGATAGACCCAAGGGAGCTCTACCAACTGACATCAGGAACCAGGACTGCTGAGTTTCCTTTCCCAGGGAAAATGGAAAAAGGATGTGCCCAGGGGCCCCTGGCCCTGGGCCCCTGGCCCTGACTGCAAAAAATCCTTATATCGAAGGATGGACCCCACACCGAAGTTGTCCCCACCTCAAACTTGTGCTGCCCTGATAGACCTAAGGGAGCCCTACAAACTGACATCAGCAACCTGGACTGCTGAGTTTTCTTTCCCAGGGAAAATGGCCAAAGGTTGTGCCCAGGGGCTCCTAGCCCTGACTGCAAAAAATCCTTATATCGAAGGATGGTCCCCACACCGAAGATGTCCCCACCTCAAACTTGTGCTGCCCTGATACACCAAAGGGAGCCCTACAAACTGACATCAGGAACCTGGACTGCTGAGTTTTCTTTCACAGGGAAAATGGCCAAAAGTTGTGCCCAGGGGCCCCGGGCCCTGAGTGCAAAAAATCCTTATATCGAAGGATGGACCCCACACCGAAGTTGTCTCCACCTCAAACTTGTGCTGCCCTGATAGACCTAAGGGAGCCCTACAAACTGACATCAGGAACCTGGACTGCTGAGTTTTCTTTCCCAGGGAAAATGGAAAAAGGATGTGCCCAGGGGCCCCTGGCCCTGACTGCAAAAAATCCTTATATCGAAGGATGGACCCCACACCGAAGTTGTCCCCACCTCAAACTTGTGCTGCCCTGTTAGACCCAAGGGAACCCTACAAACTGACATCAGGAACCTGGACTGCTGAGTTTTCTTTCCCAGGGAAAATGGAAAAAGGATGTGCCCAGGGGCCCCTGGCCCTGGGCTGGGCCTCACTACAAAAAATCCTTATATCGAAGGATGGACCCCACACCGAAGTTGTCTCCACCTCAAACTTGTGCTGCCCTGATAGACCCAAGGTAGCCCTACAAACTGACATCAGGAATCTGGACTGCTGAGTTTTCTTTCCCAGGGAAAATGGAAAAAGGATGTGCCCAGTGTCCCCTGGCCCTGACTGCAAAATATCCTTATATCGAAGGATAGACCCCACACCGAAGTTGTCCCCACTTCAAACTTGTGCTGCCCTGATAGACCCAAGGGAGCCCTACAAACTGACATCAGGAACCTGGACTGCTGAGTTTTCTTTCCCAGGGAAAATGGAAAAAGGATGTGCCCAGGGGCCCCTGGGCCTGGGCTGGGGCTCTCTGCAAAGAATCCTTATATCGAAGGATGGATCCCACACCAAAGATGTCCCCACCTCAAACTTGTGCTGCCCTGATAGACCCAAGGGAGCCCTACAAACTGACATCAGGAACCTGGACTGCTGAGTTTTCTTTCCCAGGGAAAATGGAAAAAGGTTGTGCCCAGGGGCCACTGGCCCTGACTGCAAAAAAACCTTATATCGAAAGATGGACCCCACACCGAAGTTGTCCCCACCTCAAACTTGTGCTGCCCTGATAGACCCAAGGGAGCCCTACAAACTGACATCAGGAACCTGGACTGCTGAGTTTTCTTTCCCAGGGAAAATGGAAAAAGGATGTGCCCAGGGGCCCCTGGGCCTGGGCTGGGGCTCTCTGCAAAGAATCCTTATATCGAAGGATGGATCCCACACCAAAGATGTCCCCACCTCAAACTTGTGCTGCCCTGATAGACCCAAGGGAGCCCTACAAACTGACATCAGGAACCTGGACTGCTGAGTTTTCTTTCCCAGGGAAAATGGAAAAAGGTTGTGCCCAGGGGCCACTGGCCCTGACTGCAAAAAAACCTTATATCGAAAGATGGACCCCACACCGAAGTTGTCCCCACCTCAAACTTGTGCTGCCCTGATAGACCCAAGGGAGCCCTACAAACTGACATCAGGAACCTGGACTGCTGAGTTTTCTTTCCCAGGGAAAATGGCCAAAGGTTGTGCCCAGGGGCTCCTAGCCCTGACTGCAAAAAATCCTTATATCGAAGGATGGTCCCCACACCGAAGATGTCCCCACCTCAAACTTGTGCTGCTCAGATACACCAAAGGGAGCCCTACAACCTGACATCAGGAACCTGGACTGCTGAGTTTTCTTTCCCAGGGATAATGGCCAAAGGTTGTGACCAGGGGCCCCGGGCCCTGAGTGCAAAAAATCCTTATATCGAAGGATGGACCCCACACCGAAGTTGTCTCCACCTCAAACTTGTGCTGCCCTGATAGACCTAAGGGAGCCCTACAAACTGACATCAGGAACCTGGACTGCTGAGTTTTCTTTCCCAGGGAAAATGGTAAAAGGGTGTGCCCAGGGGCCCCTGGCCCTGACTGCAAAAAATCCTTATATCGAAGGATGGACCCCACACCGAAGTTGTCCCCACCTCAAACTTGTGCTGCCCTGTTAGACCCAAGGGAACCCTACAAACTGACATCAGGAACCTGGACTGCTGAGTTTTCTTTCCCAGGGAAAATGGAAAAAGGATGTGCCCAGGGGCCCCTGGCCCTGGGCTGGGCCTCACTACAAAAAATCCTTATATCGAAGGATGGACCCCACACCGAAGTTGTCTCCACCTCAAACTTGTGCTGCCCTGATAGACCCAAGGGAGCCCTACAAACTGACATCAGGAACCTGGACTGCTGAGTTTTCTTTCCCAGGTAAAATGGCCAAAGGTTGTGCCCAGGGGCCCCTGGCCCTGACTGCAAAAAATCCTTATATCGAAGGATGGACCCCACACTGAAGTTGTCCCCACCTCAAACTTGTGCTGGCCTGATAGACCCAAGGGAGCTCTACCAACTGACATCAGGAACCAGGACTGCTGAGTTTCCTTTCCCAGGGAAAATGGAAAAAGGATGTGCCCAGGGGCCCCTGGCCCTGGGCCCCTGGCCCTGACTGCAAAAAATCCTTATATCGAAGGATGGACCCCACACCGAAGTTGTCCCCACCTCAAACTTGTGCTGCCCTGATAGACCTAAGGGAGCCCTACAAACTGACATCAGCAACCTGGACTGCTGAGTTTTCTTTCCCAGGGAAAATGGCCAAAGGTTGTGCCCAGGGGCTCCTAGCCCTGACTGCAAAAAATCCTTATATCGAAGGATGGTCCCCACACCGAAGATGTCCCCACCTCAAACTTGTGCTGCCCTGATACACCAAAGGGAGCCCTACAAACTGACATCAGGAACCTGGACTGCTGAGTTTTCTTTCACAGGGAAAATGGCCAAAAGTTGTGCCCAGGGGCCCCGGGCCCTGAGTGCAAAAAATCCTTATATCGAAGGATGGACCCCACACCGAAGTTGTCTCCACCTCAAACTTGTGCTGCCCTGATAGACCTAAGGGAGCCCTACAAACTGACATCAGGAACCTGGACTGCTGAGTTTTCTTTCCCAGGGAAAATGGAAAAAGGATGTGCCCAGGGGCCCCTGGCCCTGACTGCAAAAAATCCTTATATCGAAGGATGGACCCCACACCGAAGTTGTCCCCACCTCAAACTTGTGCTGCCCTGTTAGACCCAAGGGAACCCTACAAACTGACATCAGGAACCTGGACTGCTGAGTTTTCTTTCCCAGGGAAAATGGAAAAAGGATGTGCCCAGGGGCCCCTGGCCCTGGGCTGGGCCTCACTACAAAAAATCCTTATATCGAAGGATGGACCCCACACCGAAGTTGTCTCCACCTCAAACTTGTGCTGCCCTGATAGACCCAAGGTAGCCCTACAAACTGACATCAGGAATCTGGACTGCTGAGTTTTCTTTCCCAGGGAAAATGGAAAAAGGATGTGCCCAGTGTCCCCTGGCCCTGACTGCAAAATATCCTTATATCGAAGGATAGACCCCACACCGAAGTTGTCCCCACTTCAAACTTGTGCTGCCCTGATAGACCCAAGGGAGCCCTACAAACTGACATCAGGAACCTGGACTGCTGAGTTTTCTTTCCCAGGGAAAATGGAAAAAGGATGTGCCCAGGGGCCCCTGGGCCTGGGCTGGGGCTCTCTGCAAAGAATCCTTATATCGAAGGATGGATCCCACACCAAAGATGTCCCCACCTCAAACTTGTGCTGCCCTGATAGACCCAAGGGAGCCCTACAAACTGACATCAGGAACCTGGACTGCTGAGTTTTCTTTCCCAGGGAAAATGGAAAAAGGTTGTGCCCAGGGGCCACTGGCCCTGACTGCAAAAAAACCTTATATCGAAAGATGGACCCCACACCGAAGTTGTCCCCACCTCAAACTTGTGCTGCCCTGATAGACCCAAGGGAGCCCTACAAACTGACATCAGGAACCTGGACTGCTGAGTTTTCTTTCCCAGGGAAAATGGAAAAAGGATGTGCCCAGGGGCCCCTGGCCCTGGGCTGGGGCCTCGCTTCAAAAAATCCTTATATCGAAGGATGGAGCCCACACCGAAGTTGTCCCCACCTCAAACTTGTGCTACCCTGATAGACCCAAGGGAGCTCTACAAACTGACAACAGGAACCTGGACTGCTGAGTTTTCTTTCCCAGGGAAAATGGAAAAAGGGTGTGCCCAGGGGCCCCTGGCCCTGACTGCAAAAAATCCTTATATCGAAGGATGGACCCCACACCGAAGTTGTCCCCACCTCAAACTTGTGCTGCCCTGATAGACCTAAGGGAGCCCTACAAACTGACATCAGGAACCTGGACTGCTGAGTTTTCTTTCCCAGGGAAAATGGAAAAAGGATGTGCCCAGGGGCCCCTGGCCCTGACTGCAAAGAATCCTTATATCGAAGGATGGACCCCACACCGAAGTTGTCCCCACCTCAAACTTGTGCTGCCCTGATAGACCAAAGGGAGCCCTACAAACTGACATCAGGAACCTGGACTGCTGAGTTTTCTTTCCCAGGGAAAATGGCCAAAGGTTGTGCCCAGGGGCTCCTAGCCCTGACTGCAAAAAATCCTTATATCGAAGGATGGTCCCCACACCGAAGATGTCCCCACCTCAAACTTGTGCTGCCCTGATACACCAAAGGGAGCCCTACAAACTGACATCAGGAACCTGGACTGCTGAGTTTTCTTTCCCAGGGAAAATGGCCAAAGGTTGTGCCCAGGGGCCCCGGGCCCTGAGTGCAAAAAATCCTTATATCGAAGGATGGACCCCACACCGAAGATGTCCCCACCTCAAACTTGTGCTGCCCTGATAGACCCAAGGGAGCCCTACAAACTGACATCAGGAACCTGGACTGCTGAGTTTTCTTTCCCAGGGAAAATGGAAAAAGGGTGTGCCCAGGGGCCACTGGCCCTGACTGCAAAAAAAGCTTATATCGAAGGATGGACCCCACACCGAAGTTGTCCCCACCTCAAACTTGTGCTGCCCTGATAGACCCAAGGGAGCCCTACAAACTGACATCAGGAACCTGGACTGCTGAGTTTTCTTTCCCAGGTAAAATGGCCAAAGGTTGTGCCCAGGGGCCCCTGGCCCTGACTGCAAAAAATCCTTATATCGAAGGATGGACCCCACACTGAAGTTGTCCCCACCTCAAACTTGTGCTGGCCTGATAGACCCAAGGGAGCTCTACCAACTGACATCAGGAACCAGGACTGCTGAGTTTCCTTTCCCAGGGAAAATGGAAAAAGGATGTGCCCAGGGGCCCCTGGCCCTGGGCCCCTGGCCCTGACTGCAAAAAATCCTTATATCGAAGGATGGACCCCACACCGAAGTTGTCCCCACCTCAAACTTGTGCTGCCCTGATAGACCTAAGGGAGCCCTACAAACTGACATCAGGAACCTGGACTGCTGAGTTTTCTTTCCCAGGGAAAATGGCCAAAGGTTGTGCCCAGGGGCTCCTAGCCCTGACTGCAAAAAATCCTTATATCGAAGGATGGTCCCCACACCGAAGATGTCCCCACCTCAAACTTGTGCTGCCCTGATACACCAAAGGGAGCCCTACAAACTGACATCAGGAACCTGGACTGCTGAGTTTTCTTTCACAGGGAAAATGGCCAAAAGTTGTGCCCAGGGGCCCCGGGCCCTGAGTGCAAAAAATCCTTATATCGAAGGATGGACCCCACACCGAAGTTGTCTCCACCTCAAACTTGTGCTGCCCTGATAGACCTAAGGGAGCCCTACAAACTGACATCAGGAACCTGGACTGCTGAGTTTTCTTTCCCAGGGAAAATGGAAAAAGGATGTGCCCAGGGGCCCCTGGCCCTGACTGCAAAAAATCCTTATATCGAAGGATGGACCCCACACCGAAGTTGTCCCCACCTCAAACTTGTGCTGCCCTGTTAGACCCAAGGGAACCCTACAAACTGACATCAGGAACCTGGACTGCTGAGTTTTCTTTCCCAGGGAAAATGGAAAAAGGATGTGCCCAGGGGCCCCTGGCCCTGGGCTGGGCCTCACTACAAAAAATCCTTATATCGAAGGATGGACCCCACACCGAAGTTGTCTCCACCTCAAACTTGTTCTGCCCTGATAGACCCAAGGTAGCCCTACAAACTGACATCAGGAACCTGGACTGCTGAGTTTTCTTTCCCAGGGAAAATGGAAAAAGGATGTGCCCAGTGTCCCCTGGCCCTGACTGCAAAATATCCTTATATCGAAGGATAGACCCCACACCGAAGTTGTCCCCACTTCAAACTTGTGCTGCCCTGATAGACCCAAGGGAGCCCTACAAACTGACATCAGGAACCTGGACTGCTGAGTTTTCTTTCCCAGGGAAAATGGAAAAAGGATGTGCCCAGGGGCCCCTGGGCCTGGGCTGGGGCTCTCTGCAAAGAATCCTTATATCGAAGGATGGATCCCACACCAAAGATGTCCCCACCTCAAACTTGTGCTGCCCTGATAGACCCAAGGGAGCCCTACAAACTGACATCAGGAACCTGGACTGCTGAGTTTTCTTTCCCAGGGAAAATGGAAAAAGGTTGTGCCCAGGGGCCACTGGCCCTGACTGCAAAAAAACCTTATATCGAAAGATGGACCCCACACCGAAGTTGTCCCCACCTCAAACTTGTGCTGCCCTGATAGACCCAAGGGAGCCCTACAAACTGACATCAGGAACCTGGACTGCTGAGTTTTCTTTCCCAGGGAAAATGGAAAAAGGATGTGCCCAGGGGCCCCTGGCCCTGGGCTGGGGCCTCACTTCAAAAAATCCTTATATCGAAGGATGGACCCCACACCGAAGTTGTCCCCACCTCAAACTTGTGCTACCCTGATAGACCCAAGGGAGCTCTACAAACTGACAACAGGAACCTGGACTGCTGAGTTTTCTTTCCCAGGGAAAATGGAAAAAGGGTGTGCCCAGGGGCCCCTGGCCCTGACTGCAAAAAATCCTTATATCGAAGGATGGACCCCACACCGAAGTTGTCCCCACCTCAAACTTGTGCTGCCCTGATAGACCTAAGGGAGCCCTACAAACTGACATCAGGAACCTGGACTGCTGAGTTTTCTTTCCCAGGGAAAATGGAAAAAGGATGTGCCCAGGGGCCCCTGGCCCTGACTGCAAAGAATCCTTATATCGAAGGATGGACCCCACACCGAAGTTGTCCCCACCTCAAACTTGTGCTGCCCTGATAGACCCAAGGGAGCCCTACAAACTGACATCAGGAACCTGGACTGCTGAGTTTTCTTTCCCAGGGAAAATGGCCAAAGGTTGTGCCCAGGGGCTCCTAGCCCTGACTGCAAAAAATCCTTATATCGAAGGATGGTCCCCACACCGAAGATGTCCCCACCTCAAACTTGTGCTGCCCTGATACACCAAAGGGAGCCCTACAAACTGACATCAGGAACCTGGACTGCTGAGTTTTCTTTCCCAGGGAAAATGGCCAAAGTTTGTGCCCAGGGGCCCCGGGCCCTGAGTGCAAAAAATCCTTATATCGAAGGATGGACCCCACACCGAAGATGTCCCCACCTCAAACTTGTGCTGCCCTGATAGACCCAAGGGAGCCCTACAAACTGACATCAGGAACCTGGACTGCTGAGTTTTCTTTCCCAGGGAAAATGGAAAAAGGATGTGCCCAGGGGCCACTGGCCCTGACTGCAAAAAAAGCTTATATCGAAGGATGGACCCCACACCGAAGTTGTCCCCACCTCAAACTTGTGCTGCCCTGATACACCCAAGGGAGCCCTACAAACTGACATCAGGAACCTGGACTGCTGAGTTTTCTTTCCCAGGGAAAATGGAAAAAGGATGTGCCCAGGGGCCCCTGGCCCTGGGCTGGGGCCTCACTACAAAAAATCCTTATATCGAAGGATGGACCCCACACCGAAATAGTCTCCACCTCAAACTTGTGCTGCCCTGATAGACCCAAGGGAGCCCTACAAACTGACATCAGGAACCTGGACTGCTGAGTTTTCTTTCCCAGGGAAAATGGAAAAAGGATGTGCCCAGGGGCCCCTGGCCCTGGGCTGGGGCCTCACTTCAAAAAATCCTTATATCGAAGGATGGACCCCACACTGAAGTTGTCCCCACCTCAAACTTGTGCTACCCTGATAGACCCAAGGGAGCTCTACAAACTGACATCAGGAACCTGGACTGCTGAGTTTTCTTTCCCAGGGAAAATGGAAAAAGGATGTGCCCCGGGGCCCCTGGCCCTGACTGCAAAAAATCCTTATATCGAAGGATGGACCCCACACCGAAGTTGTCCCCACCTCAAACTTGTGCTGCCCTGATAGACCCAAGGGAGCCCTACAAACTGACATCAGGAGCCTGGACTGCTGAGTTTTCTTTCCCAGGGAAAATGGAAAAAGGATGTGCCCAGGGGCCCCTGGCCCTGGGCTGGGACCTCACTACAAAAAATCCTTATATCGAAGAATGGAGCCCACACCGAAGTTGTCCCCACCTCAAACTTGTGCTGCCCTGATAGACCCAAGGGAGCCCTACAAACTGACATCAGGAACCTGGACTGCTGAGTTTTCTTTCCCAGGGAAAATGGAAAAAGGATGTGCCCAGGGGCCCCTGGCCCCGACTGCAAAAAATCCTTATATCGAAGGATGGACCCCACACCGAATTTGTCCCCACCTCAAACTTGTGCTGCCCTGATAGACCCAAGGGAGCCCTACAAACTGACATCAGGAACCTGGACTGCTGAGTTTTCTTTCCCAGGGAAAATGGCCAAAGGTTGTGCCCAGGGGCCCCTAGCCCTGACTGCAAAAAATCCTTATATCGAAGGATGGTCCCCACACCGAAGTTGTCCCCACCTCAAACTTGTGCTGCCCTGATACACCCAAGGGAGCCCTACAAACTGACATCAGGAACCTGGACTGCTGAGTTTTCTTTCCCAGGGAAAATGGAAAACGGAGGTGCCCAGGGGCCCCTGGCCCTGGGCTGGGGCCTCACTGCAAAAAATCCTTATATCGAAGGATGGACCCCACAGCGAAGTGTTCCGCTTCTAAAATTTGTGCTGCCCTGATAGACCCAAGGGAGCCCTACAAACTGACATCAGGAACCTGGACTGCTGAGTTTTCTTTCCCAGGGAAAATGGAAAAAGGATGTGCCCAGGGGCCCCTGGCCCTGACTGCAAAAAATCCTTATACCGAAGGATGGACCCCACACCGAAGTTGTCCCCACCTCAAACTTGTGCTGCCCTGATAGACCCAAGGGAGCCCTACAAACTGACATCAGGAACCTGGACTGCTGAGTTTTCTTTCCCAGGGAAAATGGAAAAAGGATGTGCCCAGGGTCCCCTGGCCCTGGGCTGGGCCTCTCTGCAAAGAATCCTTATATCGAAGGATGGACCCCACACCAAAGATGACCCCACCTCAAACTTGTGCTGCCCTGATAGACCCAAGGGAGCCCTACAAACTGACATCAGGAACCTGGACTGCTGAGTTTTCTTTCCCAGGGAAAATGGAAAAAGGGTGTGCCCAGGGGCCCCTGGCCCTGACTGCAAAAAATCCTTATATCGAAGGATGGACCCCACACCGAAGTTGTCCCCACCTCAAACTTGTGCTGCCCTGATAGACCCAAGGGAGCCCTACAAACTGACATCAGGAACCTGGACTGCTGAGTTTTCTTTCCCAGGGAAAATGGAAAAAAGTTGTGCCCAGGGGCCCCTGGCCCTGGGCTGGGGCCTCACTACAAAAAATCCTTATATCGAAGGATGGAGCCCACACCGAAGTTGTCCCCACCTCAAACTTGTGCTACCCTGATAGACCCAAGGGAGCTCTCCAAACTGACATCAAAAACCTGGACTGCTGAGTTTTCTTTCCCAGGGAAAATGGAAAAAGGATGTGCCCAGGGCCCCCTGGCCCTGACTGCAAAAAATCCTTATATCGAAGGATGGACCCCACACCAAAGTTGTCCCCACCTCAAACTTGTGCTGCCTTGATAGACCCAAGGGAGCCCTACAAACTGACATCAGGAACCTGGACTGCTGAGTTTTCTTTCCCAGGGAAAATGGAAAAAGGATGTGCCCAGGGGCCCCTGGCCCTGGGCTGGGGCCTCACTACAAAAAATCCTTATATCGAAGGATGGACCCCACACCAAAGTTGTCCCCACCTCAAACTTGTGCTGCCCTGATACACCCAAGGGAACCCTACAAACTGACATCAGGAACCTGGACTGCTGAGTTTTCTTTCCCAGGGAAAATGGAAAAAGGATGTGCCCAGGGGCCCCTGGCCCTGACTGCAAAAAATCCTTATATCGAAGGATGGACCCCACACTGAAGTTGTCCCCACCTCAAACTTGTGCTGCCCTAATAGACCTAAGGGAGCCCTACAAACTGACATCAGGAACCTGGACTGCTGAGTTTTCTTTCCCAGGGAAAATGGAAAAAGGATGTGCCCAGGGGGCCCTGGCCCAGACTGCAAAAAATCCTTATATCGAAGGATGGAGCCCACACCGAAGTTGTCCCCTCCTCAAAGTTGTGCTGCCCTGATAGACCTAAGGGAACCCTACAAACTGACATCAGGAACCTGGACTGCTGAGTTTTCTTTCCCAGGGAAAATGGAAAAAAGTTGTGCCCAGGGGCCCCTGGCCCTGGGCTGGGGCCTCACTACAAAAAATCCTTATATCGAAGGATGGACCCCACACCGAAGTTGTCTCCACCTCAAACTTGTGCTGCCCTGATAGACCCAAGGTAGCCCTACAAACTGACATCAGGAACCTGGACTGCTGAGTTTTCTTTCCCAGGGAAAATGGAAAAAGGATGTGCCCAGGGGCCCCTGGCCCTGACTGCAAAATATCCTTATATCGAAGGATGGACCCCACACCGAAGTTGTCCCCACCTCAAACTTGTGCTGCCCTGATAGACCCAAGGGAGCCCTACAAACTGACATCAGGAACCTGGACTGCTGAGTTTTCTTTCCCAGGGAAAATGGAAAAAGGATGTGCCCAGGGGCCCCTGGCCCTGGGCTGGGGCCTCACTACAAAAAATCCTTATATCGAAGGATGGACCCCACACCGAAATTGTCTCCACCTCAAACTTGTGCTGCCCTGATAGACCCAAGGGAGCCCTACAAACTGACATCAGGAACCTGGACTGCTGAGTTTTCTTTCCCAGGGAAAATGGAAAAAGGATGTGCCCAGGGGCCCCTGGCCCTGACTGCAAAATATCCTTATATCGAAGGATGGACCCCACACCGAAGTTGTCCCCACCTCAAACTTGTGCTGCCCTGATAGACCCAAGGGAGCCCTACAAACTGACATCAGGAACCTGGACTGCTGAGTTTTCTTTCCCAGGGAAAATGGAAAAAGGATGTGCCCAGGGGCCCCTGGCCCTGGGCCCCTGGCCCTGACTGCAAAAAATCCTTATATCGAAGGATGGACCCCACACCGAAGTTGTCCCCACCTCAAACTTGTGCTGCCCTGATAGACCCAAGGGAGCCCTACAAACTGACATCAGGAACCTGGACTGCTGAGTTTTCTTTCCCAGGGAAAATGGAAAAAGGGTGTGCCCAGGGGCCCCTGGCCCTGACTGCAAAAAATCCTTATATCGAAGGATGGACCCCACACCGAAGTTGTCCCCACCTCAAACTTGTGCTGCCCTGATAGACCTAAGGGAGCCCTACAAACTGACATCAGGAACCTGGACTGCTGAGTTTTCTTTCCCAGGGAAAATGGAAAAAGGATGTGCCCAGGGGCCCCTGGCCCTGACTGCAAAAAATCCTTATATCGAAGGATGGACCCCACACTGAAGTTGTCCCCACCTCAAACTTGTGCTGCCCTAATAGACCTAAGGGAGCCCTACAAACTGACATCAGGAACCTGGACTGCTGAGTTTTCTTTCCCAGGGAAAATGGAAAAAGGATGTGCCCAGGGGCCCCTGGCCCTGGGCTGGGGCCTCACTTCAAAAAATCCTTATATCGAAGGATGGAGCCCACACCGAAGTTGTCCCCACCTCAAACTTGTGCTACCCTGATAGACCCAAGGGATCTCTCCAAACTGACATCAGGAACCTGGACTGCTGAGTTTTCTTTCCCAGGTAAAATGGAAAAAGGTTGTGCCCAGGGGCCCCTGGCCCTGACTGCAAAAAATCCTTATATCGAAGGATGGACCCCACACTGAAGTTGTCCCCTCCTCGAAGTTCTGCTGCCCTGATAGACCTAAGGGAACCCTACAAACTGACATCAGGAACCTGGACTGCTGAGTTTTCTTTCCCAGGGAAAATGGAAAAAGGATGTGCCCAGGGCCCCCTGGCCCTGACTGCAAAAAATCCTTATATCGAAGGATGGACCCCACACCAAAGTTGTCCCCACCTCAAACTTGTGCTGCCTTGATAGACCCAAGGGAGCCCTACAAACTGACATCAGGAACCTGGACTGCTGAGTTTTCTTTCCCAGGGAAAATGGAAAAAGGATGTGCCCAGGGGCCCCTGGCCCTGGGCTGGGGCCTCACTACAAAAAATCCTTATATCGAAGGATGGACCCCACACCAAAGTTGTCCCCACCTCAAACTTGTGCTGCCCTGATACACCCAAGGGAACCCTACAAACTGACATCAGGAACCTGGACTGCTGAGTTTTCTTTCCCAGGGAAAATGGAAAAAGGATGTGCCCAGGGGCCCCTGGCCCTGACTGCAAAAAATCCTTATATCGAAGGATGGACCCCACACTGAAGTTGTCCCCACCTCAAACTTGTGCTGCCCTAATAGACCTAAGGGAGCCCTACAAACTGACATCAGGAACCTGGACTGCTGAGTTTTCTTTCCCAGGGAAAATGGAAAAAGGATGTGCCCAGGGGGCCCTGGCCCAGACTGCAAAAAATCCTTATATCGAAGGATGGAGCCCACACCGAAGTTGTCCCCTCCTCAAAGTTGTGCTGCCCTGATAGACCTAAGGGAACCCTACAAACTGACATCAGGAACCTGGACTGCTGAGTTTTCTTTCCCAGGGAAAATGGAAAAAAGTTGTGCCCAGGGGCCCCTGGCCCTGGGCTGGGGCCTCACTACAAAAAATCCTTATATCGAAGGATGGACCCCACACCGAAGTTGTCTCCACCTCAAACTTGTGCTGCCCTGATAGACCCAAGGTAGCCCTACAAACTGACATCAGGAACCTGGACTGCTGAGTTTTCTTTCCCAGGGAAAATGGAAAAAGGATGTGCCCAGGGGCCCCTGGCCCTGACTGCAAAATATCCTTATATCGAAGGATGGACCCCACACCGAAGTTGTCCCCACCTCAAACTTGTGCTGCCCTGATAGACCCAAGGGAGCCCTACAAACTGACATCAGGAACCTGGACTGCTGAGTTTTCTTTCCCAGGGAAAATGGAAAAAGGATGTGCCCAGGGGCCCCTGGCCCTGGGCTGGGGCCTCACTACAAAAAATCCTTATATCGAAGGATGGACCCCACACCGAAATTGTCTCCACCTCAAACTTGTGCTGCCCTGATAGACCCAAGGGAGCCCTACAAACTGACATCAGGAACCTGGACTGCTGAGTTTTCTTTCCCAGGGAAAATGGAAAAAGGATGTGCCCAGGGGCCCCTGGCCCTGACTGCAAAATATCCTTATATCGAAGGATGGACCCCACACCGAAGTTGTCCCCACCTCAAACTTGTGCTGCCCTGATAGACCCAAGGGAGCCCTACAAACTGACATCAGGAACCTGGACTGCTGAGTTTTCTTTCCCAGGGAAAATGGAAAAAGGATGTGCCCAGGGGCCCCTGGCCCTGGGCCCCTGGCCCTGACTGCAAAAAATCCTTATATCGAAGGATGGACCCCACACCGAAGTTGTCCCCACCTCAAACTTGTGCTGCCCTGATAGACCCAAGGGAGCCCTACAAACTGACATCAGGAACCTGGACTGCTGAGTTTTCTTTCCCAGGGAAAATGGAAAAAGGGTGTGCCCAGGGGCCCCTGGCCCTGACTGCAAAAAATCCTTATATCGAAGGATGGACCCCACACCGAAGTTGTCCCCACCTCAAACTTGTGCTGCCCTGATAGACCTAAGGGAGCCCTACAAACTGACATCAGGAACCTGGACTGCTGAGTTTTCTTTCCCAGGGAAAATGGAAAAAGGATGTGCCCAGGGGCCCCTGGCCCTGACTGCAAAAAATCCTTATATCGAAGGATGGACCCCACACTGAAGTTGTCCCCACCTCAAACTTGTGCTGCCCTAATAGACCTAAGGGAGCCCTACAAACTGACATCAGGAACCTGGACTGCTGAGTTTTCTTTCCCAGGGAAAATGGAAAAAGGATGTGCCCAGGGGCCCCTGGCCCTGGGCTGGGGCCTCACTTCAAAAAATCCTTATATCGAAGGATGGAGCCCACACCGAAGTTGTCCCCACCTCAAACTTGTGCTACCCTGATAGACCCAAGGGATCTCTCCAAACTGACATCAGGAACCTGGACTGCTGAGTTTTCTTTCCCAGGTAAAATGGAAAAAGGTTGTGCCCAGGGGCCCCTGGCCCTGACTGCAAAAAATCCTTATATCGAAGGATGGACCCCACACTGAAGTTGTCCCACACCTCAAACTTGTGCTGCCCTGATAGACCTAACGGAGCCCTACAAACTGACATCAGGAACCTGGACTGCTGAGTTTTCTTTCCCAGGGAAAATGGAAAAAGGATGTGCCCAGGGGCCCCTGGCCCTGACTGCAAAAAATCCTTATATCGAAGGATGGACCCCACACTGAAGTTGTCCCCACCTCAAACTTGTGCTGACCTAATAGACCTAAGGGAGCCCTACAAACTGACATCAGGAACCTGGACTGCTGAGTTTTCTTTCCCAGGGAAAATGGAAAAAGGATGTGCCCAGGGGCCCCTGGCCCTGACTGCAAAAAATCCTTATATCGAAGGATGGACCCCACACTGAAGTTGTCCCCTCCTCGAAGTTCTGCTGCCCTGATAGACCTAAGGGAACCCTACAAACTGACATCAGGAACCTGGACTGCTGAGTTTTCTTTCCCAGGGAAAATGGAAAAAGGATGTGCCCAGGGGCCCCTGGCCCTGGGCTGGGACCTCACTTCAAAAAATCCTTATATCGAAGGATGGACCCCACACCGAAGTTGTCCCCACCTCAAACTTGTGCTACCCTGATAGACCCAAGGGAGCTCTACAAACTGACATCAGGAACCTGGACTGCTGAGTTTTCTTTCCCAGGGAAAATGGAAAAAGGATGTGCCCAGGGGCCCCTGGCCCTGACTGCAAAGAATCCTTATATCGAAGGATGGACCCCACACCGAAGTTGTCCCCACCTCAAAATTGTGCTGCCCTGATAGACCCAAGGGAGCCCTACAAACTGACATCAGGAACCTGGACTGCTGAGTTTTCTTTCCCAGGGAAAAAGGAAAAAGGATGTGCCCAGTGTCCCCTGGCCCTGGGCTGGGCCTCTCTGCAAAGAATCCTTATATCGAAGGATGGACCCCACACCAAAGATGTCCCCACCTCAAACTTGTGCTGCCCTGATAGACCCAAGGGAGCCCTACAAACTGACATCAGGAACCTGGACTGCTGAGTTTTCTTTCCCAGGGAAAATGGCCAAAGGTTGTGCCCAGGGGCCCCGGGCCCTGAGTGCAAAAAATCCTTATATCGAAGGATGGACTCCACACCGAAGTTGTCCCCACCTCAAACTTGTGCTGCCCTGATAGACCTAAGGGAGCCCTACAAACTGACATCAGGAACCTGGACTGCTGAGTTTTCTTTCCCAGGGAAATGGTAAAAGGTTGTGCCCAGGGGCCCCTGGCCCTGACTGAAAAAATCCTTATATTGAAGGATGGACCCCACACCGAAGTTGTCCCCACCTCAAACTTGTGCTGCCCTGTTAGACCCAAGGGAGCCCTACAAACTGACATCAGGAACCTGGACTGCTGAGTTTTCTTTCCCAGGGAAAATGGAAAAAGGATGTGCCCAGGGGCCCCTGGCCCTGGGCTGGGGCCTCACTACAAAAAATCCTTATATCGAAGGATGGAGCCCACACTGAAGTTGTCCCCACCTCAAACTTGTGCTGCCCTGATAGACCCAAGGGAGCCCTACAACCTGACATCAGGAACCTGGACTGCTGAGTTTTCTTTCCCAGGGAAAATGGCCAAAGGTTGTGCCCAGGGGCCCCTGGCCCTGACTGCAAAAAATCCTTATATCGAAGGATGGACCCCACACCGAAGTTGTCCCCACCTCAAACTTGTGCTGCCCTGATAGACCCAAGGGAGCCCTACAAACTGACATCAGGAACCTGGACGGCTGAGTTTTCTTTCCCAGGGAAAATGGAAAAAGGATGTGCCCAGGGGCCCCTGGCCCTGACTGCAAAAAATCCTTATATCGAAGGATGGACCCCACACCGAAGTTGTCCCCACCTCAAACTTGTGCTGCCCTGATAGACCCAAGGGAGCCCTACAAACTGACATCAGGAACCTGGACTGCTGAGTTTTCTTTCCCAGGGAAAATGGAAAAAGGGTGTGCCCAGGGGCCCCTGGCCCTGACTGCAAAAAATCCTTATATCGAAGGATGGACCCCACACCAAGTTGTCCCCACCTCAAACTTGTGCTGCCCTGATAGACCTAAGGGAGCCCTACAAACTGACATCAGGAACCTGGACTGCTGAGTTTTCTTTCCCAGGGAAAATGGAAAAAGGATGTGCCCAGGGGCCCCTGGCCCTGACTGCAAAAAATCCTTATATCGAAGGATGGACCCCACACTGAAGTTGTCCCCACCTCAAACTTGTGCTGCCCTAATAGACCTAAGGGAGCCCTACAAACTGACATCAGGAACCTGGACTGCTGAGTTTTCTTTCCCAGGGAAAATGGAAAAAGGATGTGCCCAGGGGCCCCTGGCCCTGGGCTGGGGCCTCACTTCAAAAAATCCTTATATCGAAGGATGGAGCCCACACCGAAGTTGTCCCCACCTCAAACTTGTGCTACCCTGATAGACCCAAGGGATCTCTCCAAACTGACATCAGGAACCTGGACTGCTGAGTTTTCTTTCCCAGGTAAAATGGAAAAAGGGTGTGCCCAGGGGCCCCTGGCCCTGACTGCAAAAAATCCTTATATCGAAGGATGGACCCCACACTGAAGTTGTCCCACACCTCAAACTTGTGCTGCCCTGATAGACCTAACGGAGCCCTACAAACTGACATCAGGAACCTGGACGGCTGAGTTTTCTTTCCCAGGGAAAATGGAAAAAGGATGTGCCCAGGGGCCCCTGGACCTGACTGCAAAAAATCCTTATATCGAAGGATGGACCCCACACTGAAGTTGTCCCCACCTCAAACTTGTGCTGACCTAATAGACCTAAGGGAGCCCTACAAACTGACATCAGGAACCTGGACTGCTGAGTTTTCTTTCCCAGGGAAAATGGAAAAAGGATGTGCCCAGGGGCCCCTGGCCCTGACTGCAAAAAATCCTTATATCGAAGGATGGACCCCACACTGAAGTTGTCCCCTCCTCAAAGTTCTGCTGCCCTCATAGACCTAAGGGAACCCTACAAACTGACATCAGGAACCTGGACTGCTGAGTTTTCTTTCCCAGGGAAAATGGAAAAAGGATGTGCCCAGGGGCCCCTGGCCCTGGGCTGGGGCCTCACTTCAAAAAATCCTTATATCGAAGGATGGACCCCACACCGAAGTTGTCCCCACCTCAAACTTGTGCTGCCCTGATAGACCCAAGGGAGCCCTACAAACTGACATCAGGAACCTGGACTGCTGAGTTTTCTTTCCCAGGGAAAATGGCCAACGGTTGTGCCCAGGGGCTCCTAGCCCTGACTGCAAAAAATCCTTATATCGAAGGATGGTCCCCACACCGAAGATGTCCCCACCTCAAACTTGTGCTGCCCTGATACACCCAAGGGAGCCCTACAAACTGACATCAGCAACCTGGACTGCTGAGTTTTCTTTCCCAGGGAAAATGGCCAAAGGTTGTGCCCTGGGGCCCCGGGCCCTGAGTGCAAAAAATCCTTATATCGAAGGATGGACTCCACACCGAAGTTGTCCCCACCTCAAACTTGTGCTGCCCTGATAGACCTAAGGGAGCCCAACAAACTGACATCAGGAACCTGGACTGCTGAGTTTTCTTTCCCAGGGAAAATGGTAAAAGGGTGTGCCCATGGGCCCCTGGCCCTGACTGAAAAAATCCTTATATTGAAGGATGGACCCCACACCGAAGTTGTCCCCACCTCAAACTTGTGCTGCCCTGTTAGACACAAGGGAACCCTACAAACTGACATCAGGAACCTGGACTGCTGAGTTTTCTTTCCCAGGGAAAATGGAAAAAGGATGTGCCCAGGGGCCCCTGGCCCTGACTGCAAAATATCCTTATATCGAAGAATGGACCCCACACCGAAGTTGTCCCCACCTCAAACTTGTGCTGCCCTGATAGACCCAAGGGAGCCCTACAAACTGACATCAGTAACCTGGACTGCTGAGTTTTCTTTCCCAGGGAAAATGGAAAAAGGATGTGCCCAGGGGCCCCTGGCCCTGGGCCCCTGGCCCTGACTGCACAAAATCCTTATATCGAAGGATGGACCCCACACCGAAGTTGTCCCCACCTCAAACTTGTGCTGCCCTGATAGACCCAAGGGAGCCCTACAAACTGACATCAGGAACCTGGACTGCTGAGTTTTCTTTCCCAGGGAAAATGGAAAAAGGATGTGCCCAGGGGCCCCTGGCCCTGGGCTGGGGCCTCACTTCCAAAAATCCTTATATCGAAGGATGGACCCCACACCGAAGATGTCCCCACCTCAAATTTGTGCTGCCCTGATAGACCCAAGGGAGCCCTACAAACTGACATCAGGAACCTGGACTGCTGAGTCTTCTTTCCCAGGGAAAATGGCCAAAGGTTGTGCCCAGGGGCCCCTGGCCCTGACTGCAAAAAATCCTTATATCGAAGGATGGACCCCACACCGAAGTTGTCCCCACCTCAAACTTGTGCTGCCCTGATAGACCCAAGGGAGCCCTACAAACTGACATCAGGAACCTGGACTGCTGAGTTTTCTTTCCCAGGGAAAATGGAAAAAGGATGTGCCCAGTGTCCCCTGGCCCTGGGCTGGGCCTCACTGCAAAGAATCCTTATATCGAAGGATGGACCCCACACCAAAGATGTCCCCACCTCAAACTTGTGCTGCCCTGATAGACCCAAGGGAGCCCTACAAACTGACATCAGGAACCTGGACTGCTGAGTTTTCTTTCCCAGGGAAAATGGAAAAAGGGTGTGCCCAGGGGCCCCTGGCCCTGACTGCAAAAAATCCTTATATTGAAGGATGGACCCCACACCGAAGTTGTCCCCACCTCAAACTTGTGCTGCCCTGATACACCCAAGGGAGCCCTACAAACTGACATAAGGAACCTGGACTGCTGAGTTTTCTTTCCCAGGGAAAATGGAAAAAGGATGTGCCCAGGGGCCCCTGGCCCTGACTGCAAAAAATCCTTATATCGAAGGATGGACCCCACACCGAAGTTGTCCCCACCTCAAACTTGTGCTGCCCTAATAGACCTAAGGGAGCCCTACAAACTGACATCAGGAACCTGGACTGCTGAGTTTTCTTTCCCAGGGAAAAAGGAAAAAGGATGTGCCCAGGGGGCCCTGGCCCTGACTGCAAAAAATCCTTATATCGAAGGATGGACCCCACACCGAAGTTGTCCCCTCCTCAAAGTTGTGCTGCCCTGATACACCAAAGGGAGCCCTACAAACTGACATCAGAAACCTGGACTGCTGAGTTTTCTTTCCCAGGGAAAATGGACAAAGGTTGTGCCCAGGGGCCCCGGGCCCTGAGTGCAAAAAATCCTTATATCGAAGGATGGACCCCACACCGAAGTTGTCTCCACCTCAAACTTGTGCTGCCCTGATAGACCTAAGGGAGCCCTACAAACTGACATCAGGAACCTGGACTGCTGAGTTTTCTTTCCCAGGGAAAATGGTAAAAGGGTGTGCCCAGGGGCCCCTGGCCCTGACTGCAAAAAATCCTTATATCGAAGGATGGACCCCACACCGAAGTTGTCCCCACCTCAAAATTTTGCTGCCCTGTTAGACCCAAGGGAACGCTACAAACTGACATCAGGAACCTGGACTGCTGAGTTTTCTTTCCCAGGGAAAATGGAAAAAAGTTGTGCCCAGGGGCCCCTGGCCCTGGGCTGGGGCCTCACTACAAAAAATCCTTATATCGAAGGATGGACCCCACACCGAAGTTGTCTCCACCTCAAACTTGTGCTGCCCTGATAGACCCAAGGGAGCCCTACAAACTGACATCAGGAACCTGGACTGCTGAGTTTTCTTTCCCAGGGAAAATGGAAAAAGGATGTGCCCAGGGGCCCCTGGCCCTGACTGCAAAATATCCTTATATCGAAGGATGGACCCCACACCGAAGTTGTCCCCACCTCAAACTTGTGCTGCCCTGATAGACCCAAGGGAGCCTTACAAACTGACATCAGGAACCTGGACTGCTGAGTTTTCTTTCCCAGGGAAAATGGAAAAAGGATGTGCCCAGGGGCCCCTGGCCCTGGGCCCCTGGCCCTGACTGCAAAAAATCCTTATATCGAAGGATGGACCCCACACCAAAGTTGTCCCCACCTCAAACTTGTGCTGCCCTGATAGACCCAAGGGAGCCCTACAAACTGACATCAGGAACCTGGACTGCTGAGTTTTCTTTCCCAGGGAAAATGGAAAAAGGATGTGCCCAGTGTCCCCTGGCCCTGGGCTGGCCTCTCTGCAAAGAATCCTTATATCGAAGGATGGACCCCACACTGAAGTTCTCCCCACCACAAACTTGTGCTGCCCTGATAGACCCAAGGGAGCCCTACAAACTGACATCAGGAACCTGGACTGCTGAGTTTTCTTTCCCAGGGAAAATGGAAAAAGGATGTGCCCAGGGGCCCCTGGCCCTGACTGCAAAAAATCCTTATATCGAAGGATGGACCCCACACTGAAGTTGTCCCCACCTCAAACTTGTGCTGCCCTGATAGACCCAAGGGAGCCCTACAAACTGACATCAGGAACCTGGACTGCTGAGTTTTCTTTCCCAGGGAAAATGGCCAAAGGTTGTGCCCAGGGGCTCCTAGCCCTGACTGCAAAAAATCCTTATATCGAAGGATGGTCCCCACACCGAAGATTTCCCCACCTCAAACTTGTGCTGCCCTGATACAGCAAAGGGAGCCCTACAAACTGACATCAGAAACCTGGACTGCTGAGTTTTCTTTCCCAGGGAAAATGGACAAAGGTTGTGCCCAGGGGCCCCGGGCCCTGAGTGCAAAAAATCCTTATATCGAAGGATGGACCCCACACCGAAGTTGTCTCCACCTCAAACTTGTGCTGCCCTGATAGACCTAAGGGAGACCTACAAACTGACATCAGGAACCTGGACTGCTGAGTTTTCTTTCCCAGGGAAAATGGTAAAAGGGTGTGCCCAGGGGCCCCTGGCCCTGACTGCAAAAAATCCTTATATCGAAGGATGGACCCCACACCGAAGTTGTCCCCACCTCAAACTTTTGCTGCCCTGTTAGACCCAAGGGAACCCTACAAACTGACATCAGGAACCTGGACTGCTGAGTTTTCTTTCCCAGGGAAAATGGAAAAAGGATGTGCCCAGGGGCCCCTGGCCCTGGGCTGGGGCCTCACTACAAAAAATCCTTATATCGAAGGATGGACCCCACACCGAAGTTGTCTCCACCTCAAACTTGTGCTGCCCTGATAGACCCAAGGTAGCCCTACAAACTGACATCAGGAACCTGGACTGCTGAGTTTTCTTTCCCAGGGAAAATGGAAAAAGGATGTGCCCAGGGGCCCCTGGCCCTGACTGCAAAATATCCTTATATCGAAGGATGGACCCCACACCGAAGTTGTCCCCACCTCAAACTTGTGCTGCCCTGATAGACCCAAGGGAGCCCTACAAACTGACATCAGGAACCTGGACTGCTGAGTTTTCTTTCCCAGGGAAAATGGAAAAAGGATGTGCCCAGGGGCCCCTGGCCCTGGGCCCCTGGCCCTGACTGCAAAAAATCCTTATATCGAAGGATGGACCCCACACCTAAGTTGTCCCCACCTCAAACTTGTGCTGCCCTGATAGACCCAAGGGAGCCCTACAAACTGACATCAGGAACCTGGACTGCTGAGTTTTCTTTCCCAGGGAAAATGGAAAAAGGATGTGCCCAGTGTCCCCTGGCCCTGGGCTGGCCTCTCTGCAAAGAATCCTTATATCGAAGGATGGACCCCACACTGAAGTTTTCCCCACCTCAAACTTGTGCTGCCCTGATAGACCCAAGGGAGCCCTACAAACTGACATCAGGAACCTGGACTGCTGAGTTTTCTTTCCCAGGGAAAATGGAAAAAGGATGTGCCCAGGGGCCCCTGGCCCTGACTGCAAAAAATCCTTATATCGAAGGATGGACCCCACACTGAAGTTCTCCCCACTTCAAACTTGTGCTGCCCTGATAGACCCAAGGGAGCCCTACAAACTGACATCAGGAACCTGGACTGCTGAGTTTTCTTTCCCAGGGAAAATGGCCAAAGGTTGTGCCTAGGGGCTCCTAGCCCTGACTGCAAAAAATCCTTATATCGAAGGATGGTCCCCACACCGAAGATGTCCCCACCTCAAACTTGTGCTGCCCTGATACACCAAAGGGAGCCCTACAAACTGACATCAGGAACCTGGACTGCTGAGTTTTCTTTCCCAGGGAAAATGGAAAAAGGATGTGCCCAGGGGCCCCTGGCCCTGGGCTGGGGCCTCACTACAAAAAATCCTTATATCGAAGGATGGAGCCCACACCGAAGTTGTCCCCACCTCAAACTTGTGCTGCCCTGATACACCCAAGGGAACCCTACAAACTGACATCAGGAACCTGGACTGCTGAGTTTTCTTTCCCAGGGAAAATGGAAAAAGGGTGTGCCCAGGGGCCCCTGGCCCTGACTGCAAAAAATCCTTATATCGAAGGATGGCCCCACACCGAAGTTGTCCCCACCTCAAACTTGTGCTGCCCTGATAGACCTAAGGGAGCCCTACAAACTGACATCAGGAACCTGGACTGCTGAGTTTTCTTTCCCAGGGAAAATGGAAAAAGGATGTGCCCAGGGGCCCCTGGCCCTGACTGCAAAAAATCCTTATATCGAAGGATGGACCCCACACTGAAGTTGTCCCCACCTCAGACTTGTGCTGCCCTAATAGACCTAAGGGAGCCCTACAAACTGACATCAGGAACCTGGACTGCTGAGTTTTCTTTCCCAGGGAAAATGGAAAAAGGATGTGCCCAGGGGGCCCTGGCCCTGACTGCAAAAAATCCTTATATCGAAGGATGGAGCCCACACCGAAGTTGTCCCCTCCTAAAAGTTGTGCTGCCCTGATAGACCTAAGGGAACCCTACAAACTGACATCAGGAACCTGGACTGCTGAGTTTTCTTTCCCAGGGAAAATGGAAAAAAGTTGTGCCCAGGGGCCCCTGGCCCTGGGCTGGGGCCTCACTGCAAAAAATCCTTATATCGAAGGATGGACCCCACACCGAAGTTGTCTCCACCTCAAACTTGTGCTGCCCTGATAGACCCAAGGTAGCCCTACAAACTGACATCAGGAACCTGGACTGCTGAGTTTTCTTTCCCAGGGAAAATGGAAAAAGGATGTGCCCAGGGGCCCCTGGCCCTGACTGCAAAATATCCTTATATCGAAGGATGGACCCCACACCGAAGTTGTCCCCACCTCAAACTTGTGCTGCCCTGATAGACCCAAGGGAGCCCTACAAACTGACATCAGGAACCTGGACTGCTGAGTTTTCTTTCCCAGGGAAAATGGAAAAAGGATGTGCCCAGGGGCCCCTGGACCTGGGCCCCTGGCCCTGACTGCAAAAAATCCTTATATCGAAGGATGGACCCCACACTGAAGTTGTCCCCACCTCAAACTTGTGCTGCCCTAATAGACCTAAGGGAGCCCTACAAACTGACATCAGGAACCTGGACTGCTGAGTTTTCTTTCCCAGGGAAAATGGAAAAAGGATGTGCCCAGGGGCCCCTGGCCCTGGGCTGGGGCCTCACTTCAAAAAATCCTTATATCGAAGGATGGAGCCCACACCGAAGTTGTCCCCACCTCAAACTTGTGCTACCCTGATAGACCCAAGGGATCTCTCCAAACTGACATCAGGAACCTGGACTGCTGAGTTTTCTTTCCCAGGTAAAATGGAAAAAGGGTGTGCCCAGGGGCCCCTGGCCCTGACTGCAAAAAATCCTTATATCGAAGGATGGACCCCACACTGAAGTTGTCCCACACCTCAAACTTGTGCTGCCCTGATAGACCTAACGGAGCCCTACAAACTGACATCAGGAACCTGGACTGCTGAGTTTTCTTTCCCAGGGAAAATGGAAAAAGGATGTGCCCAGGGGCCCCTGGACCTGACTGCAAAAAATCCTTATATCGAAGGATGGACCCCACACTGAAGTTGTCCCCACCTCAAACTTGTGCTGACCTAATAGACCTAAGGGAGCCCTACAAACTGACATCAGGAACCTGGACTGCTGAGTTTTCTTTCCCAGGGAAAATGGAAAAAGGATGTGCCCAGGGGCCCCTGGCCCTGACTGCAAAAAATCCTTATATCGAAGGATGGACCCCACACTGAAGTTGTCCCCTCCTCAAAGTTCTGCTGCCCTCATAGACCTAAGGGAACCCTACAAACTGACATCAGGAACCTGGACTGCTGAGTTTTCTTTCCCAGGGAAAATGGAAAAAGGATGTGCCCAGGGGCCCCTGGCCCTGGGCTGGGGCCTCACTTCAAAAAATCCTTATATCGAAGGATGGACCCCACACCGAAGTTGTCCCCACCTCAAACTTGTGCTGCCCTGATAGACCCAAGGGAGCCCTACAAACTGACATCAGGAACCTGGACTGCTGAGTTTTCTTTCCCAGGGAAAATGGCCAACAGTTGTGCCCAGGGGCTCCTAGCCCTGACTGCAAAAAATCCTTATATCGAAGGATGGTCCCCACACCGAAGATGTCCCCACCTCAAACTTGTGCTGCCCTGATACACCCAAGGGAGCCCTACAAACTGACATCAGCAACCTGGACTGCTGAGTTTTCTTTCCCAGGGAAAATGGCCAAAGGTTGTGCCCTGGGGCCCCGGGCCCTGAGTGCAAAAAATCCTTATATCGAAGGATGGACTCCACACCGAAGTTGTCCCCACCTCAAACTTGTGCTGCCCTGATAGACCTAAGGGAGCCCAACAAACTGACATCAGGAACCTGGACTGCTGAGTTTTCTTTCCCAGGGAAAATGGTAAAAGGGTGTGCCCATGGGCCCCTGGCCCTGACTGAAAAAATCCTTATATTGAAGGATGGACCCCACACCGAAGTTGTCCCCACCTCAAACTTGTGCTGCCCTGTTAGACACAAGGGAACCCTACAAACTGACATCAGGAACCTGGACTGCTGAGTTTTCTTTCCCAGGGAAAATGGAAAAAGGATGTGCCCAGGGGCCCCTGGCCCTGACTGCAAAAAATCCTTATATCGAAGAATGGACCCCACACCGAAGTTGTCCCCACCTCAAACTTGTGCTGCCCTGATAGACCCAAGGGAGCCCTACAAACTGACATCAGGAACCTGGACTGCTGAGTTTTCTTTCCCAGGGAAAATGGAAAAAGGATGTGCCCAGGGGCCCCTGGCCCTGGGCCCCTGGCCCTGACTGCACAAAATCCTTATATCGAAGGATGGACCCCACACCGAAGTTGTCCCCACCTCAAACTTGTGCTGCCCTGATAGACCCAAGGGAGCCCTACAAACTGACATCAGGAACCTGGACTGCTGAGTTTTCTTTCCCAGGGAAAATGGAAAAAGGATGTGCCCAGGGGCCCCTGGCCCTGGGCTGGGGCCTCACTTCCAAAAATCCTTATATCGAAGGATGGACCCCACACCGAAGATGTCCCCACCTCAAATTTGTGCTGCCCTGATAGACCCAAGGGAGCCCTACAAACTGACATCAGGAACCTGGACTGCTGAGTCTTCTTTCCCAGGGAAAATGGCCAAAGGTTTTGCCCAGGGGCCCCGGGCCCTGAGTGCAAAAAATCCTTATATTGAAGGATGGACCCCACACCGAAGTTGTCCCCACCTCAAACTTGTGCTGCCCTGATAGACCCAAGGGAGCCCTACAAACTGACATAAGGAACCTGGACTGCTGAGTTTTCTTTCCCAGGGAAAATGGAAAAAGGATGTGCCCAGGGGCCCCTGGCCCTGACTGCAAAAAATCCTTATATCGAAGGATGGACCCCACACCGAAGTTGTCCCCACCTCAAACTTGTGCTGCCCTAATAGACCTAAGGGAGCCCTACAAACTGACATCAGGAACCTGGACTGCTGAGTTTTCTTTCCCAGGGAAAAAGGAAAAAGGATGTGCCCAGGGGGCCCTGGCCCTGACTGCAAAAAATCCTTATATCGAAGGATGGAGCCCACACCGAAGTTGTCCCCTCCTCAAAGTTGTGCTGCCCTGATACACCAAAGGGAGCCCTACAAACTGACATCAGAAACCTGGACTGCTGAGTTTTCTTTCCCAGGGAAAATGGACAAAGGTTGTGCCCAGGGGCCCCGGGCCCTGAGTGCAAAAAATCCTTATATCGAAGGATGGACCCCACACCGAAGTTGTCTCCACCTCAAACTTGTGCTGCCCTGATAGACCTAAGGGAGCCCTACAAACTGACATCAGGAACCTGGACTGCTGAGTTTTCTTTCCCAGGGAAAATGGTAAAAGGGTGTGCCCAGGGGCCCCTGGCCCTGACTGCAAAAAATCCTTATATCGAAGGATGGAGCCCACACCGAAGTTGTCCCCACCTCAAAATTTTGCTGCCCTGTTAGACCCAAGGGAACGCTACAAACTGACATCAGGAACCTGGACTGCTGAGTTTTCTTTCCCAGGGAAAATGGAAAAAAGTTGTGCCCAGGGGCCCCTGGCCCTGGGCTGGGGCCTCACTACAAAAAATCCTTATATCGAAGGATGGACCCCACACCGAAGTTGTCTCCACCTCAAACTTGTGCTGCCCTGATAGACCCAAGGGAGCCCTACAAACTGACATCAGGAACCTGGACTGCTGAGTTTTCTTTCCCAGGGAAAATGGAAAAAGGATGTGCCCAGGGGCCCCTGGCCCTGACTGCAAAATATCCTTATATCGAAGGATGGACCCCACACCGAAGTTGTCCCCACCTCAAACTTGTGCTGCCCTGATAGACCCAAGGGAGCCTTACAAACTGACATCAGGAACCTGGACTGCTGAGTTTTCTTTCCCAGGGAAAATAGAAAAAGGATGTGCCCAGGGGCCCCTGGCCCTGGGCCCCTGGCCCTGACTGCAAAAAATCCTTATATCGAAGGATGGACCCCACACCAAAGTTGTCCCCACCTCAAACTTTTGCTGCCCTGATAGACCCAAGGGAGCCCTACAAACTGACATCAGGAACCTGGACTGCTGAGTTTTCTTTCCCAGGGAAAATGGAAAAAGGATGTGCCCAGTGTCCCCTGGCCCTGGGCTGGCCTCTCTGCAAAGAATCCTTATATCGAAGGATGGACCCCACACTGAAGTTGTCCCCACCACAAACTTGTGCTGCCCTGATAGACCCAAGGGAGCCCTACAAACTGACATCAGGAACCTGGACTGCTGAGTTTTCTTTCCCAGGGAAAATGGAAAAAGGATGTGCCCAGGGGCCCCTGGCCCTGACTGCAAAAAATCCTTATATCGAAGGATGGACCCCACACTGAAGTTGTCCCCACCTCAAACTTGTGCTGCCCTGATAGACCCAAGGGAGCCCTACAAACTGACATCAGGAACCTGGACTGCTGAGTTTTCTTTCCCAGGGAAAATGGCCAAAGGTTGTGCCCAGGGGCTCCTAGCCCTGACTGCAAAAAATCCTTATATCGAAGGATGGTCCCCACACCGAAGATTTCCCCACCTCAAACTTGTGCTGCCCTGATACAGCAAAGGGAGCCCTACAAACTGACATCAGAAACCTGGACTGCTGAGTTTTCTTTCCCAGGGAAAATGGACAAAGGTTGTGCCCAGGGGCCCCGGGCCCTGAGTGCAAAAAATCCTTATATCGAAGGATGGACCCCACACCGAAGTTGTCTCCACCTCAAACTTGTGCTGCCCTGATAGACCTAAGGGAGACCTACAAACTGACATCAGGAACCTGGACTGCTGAGTTTTCTTTCCCAGGGAAAATGGTAAAAGGGTGTGCCCAGGGGCCCCTGGCCCTGACTGCAAAAAATCCTTATATCGAAGGATGGACCCCACACCGAAGTTGTCCCCACCTCAAACTTTTGCTGCCCTGTTAGACCCAAGGGAACCCTACAAACTGACATCAGGAACCTGGACTGCTGAGTTTTCTTTCCCAGGGAAAATGGAAAAAGGATGTGCCCAGGGGCCCCTGGCCCTGGGCTGGGGCCTCACTACAAAAAATCCTTATATCGAAGGATGGACCCCACACCGAAGTTGTCTCCACCTCAAACTTGTGCTGCCCTGATAGACCCAAGGTAGCCCTACAAACTGACATCAGGAACCTGGACTGCTGAGTTTTCTTTCCCAGGGAAAATGGAAAAAGGATGTGCCCAGGGGCCCCTGGCCCTGACTGCAAAATATCCTTATATCGAAGGATGGACCCCACACCGAAGTTGTCTCCACCTCAAACTTGTGCTGCCCTGATAGACCCAAGGTAGCCCTACAAACTGACATCAGGAACCTGGACTGCTGAGTTTTCTTTCCCAGGGAAAATGGAAAAAGGATGTGCCCAGGGGCCCCTGGCCCTGGGCCCCTGGCCCTGACTGCAAAAAATCCTTATATCGAAGGATGGACCCCACACCTAAGTTGTCCCCACCTCAAACTTGTGCTGCCCTGATAGACCCAAGGGAGCCCTACAAACTGACATCAGGAACCTGGACTGCTGAGTTTTCTTTCCCAGGGAAAATGGAAAAAGGATGTGCCCAGTGTCCCCTGGCCCTGGGCTGGCCTCTCTGCAAAGAATCCTTATATCGAAGGATGGACCCCACACTGAAGTTTTCCCCACCTCAAACTTGTGCTGCCCTGATAGACCCAAGGGAGCCCTACAAACTGACATCAGGAACCTGGACTGCTGAGTTTTCTTTCCCAGGGAAAATGGAAAAAGGATGTGCCCAGGGGCCCCTGGCCCTGACTGCAAAAAATCCTTATATCGAAGGATGGACCCCACACTGAAGTTGTCCCCACTTCAAACTTGTGCTGCCCTGATAGACCCAAGGGAGCCCTACAAACTGACATCAGGAACCTGGACTGCTGAGTTTTCTTTCCCAGGGAAAATGGCCAAAGGTTGTGCCCAGGGGCTCCTAGCCCTGACTGCAAAAAATCCTTATATCGAAGGATGGTCCCCACACCGAAGATGTCCCCACCTCAAACTTGTGCTGCCCTGATACACCAAAGGGAGCCCTACAAACTGACATCAGAAACCTGGACTGCTGAGTTTTCTTTCCCAGGGAAAATGGAAAAAGGATGTGCCCAGGGGCCCCTGGCCCTGACTGCAAAAAATCCTTATATCGAAGGATGGACCCCACACCAAAGTTGTCCCCACCTCAAACTTGTGCTGCCTTGATAGACCCAAGGGAGCCCTACAAACTGACATCAGGAACCTGGACTGCTGAGTTTTCTTTCCCAGGGAAAATGGAAAAAGGATGTGCCCAGGGGCCCCTGGCCCTGGGCTGGGGCCTCACTACAAAAAATCCTTATATCGAAGGATGGAGCCCACACCGAAGTTGTCCCCAACTCAAACTTGTGCTGCCCTGATACACCCAAGGGAACCCTACAAACTGACATCAGGAACCTGGACTGCTGAGTTTTCTTTCCCAGGGAAAATGGAAAAAGGGTGTGCCCAGGGGCCCCTGGCCCTGACTGCAAAAAATCCTTATATCGAAGGATGGCCCCACACCGAAGTTGTCCCCACCTCAAACTTGTGCTGCCCTGATAGACCTAAGGGAGCCCTACAAACTGACATCAGGAACCTGGACTGCTGAGTTTTCTTTCCCAGGGAAAATGGAAAAAGGATGTGCCCAGGGGCCCCTGGCCCTGACTGCAAAAAATCCTTATATCGAAGGATGGACCCCACACTGAAGTTGTCCCCACCTCAGACTTGTGCTGCCCTAATAGACCTAAGGGAGCCCTACAAACTGACATCAGGAACCTGGACTGCTGAGTTTTCTTTCCCAGGGAAAATGGAAAAAGGATGTGCCCAGGGGGCCCTGGCCCTGACTGCAAAAAATCCTTATATCGAAGGATGGAGCCCACACCGAAGTTGTCCCCTCCTAAAAGTTGTGCTGCCCTGAGAGACCTAAGGGAACCCTACAAACTGACATCAGGAACCTGGACTGCTGAGTTTTCTTTCCCAGGGAAAATGGAAAAAAGTTGTGCCCAGGGGCCCCTGGCCCTGGGCTGGGGCCTCACTACAAAAAATCCTTATATCGAAGGATGGACCCCACACCGAAGTTGTCTCCACCTCAAACTTGTGCTGCCCTGATAGACCCAAGGTAGCCCTACAAACTGACATCAGGAACCTGGACTGCTGAGTTTTCTTTCCCAGGGAAAATGGAAAAAGGATGTGCCCAGGGGCCCCTGGCCCTGACTGCAAAATATCCTTATATCGAAGGATGGAGCCCACACCGAAGTTGTCCCCACCTCAAACTTGTGCTGCCCTGATAGACCCAAGGGAGCCCTACAAACTGACATCAGGAACCTGGACTGCTGAGTTTTCTTTCCCAGGGAAAATGGAAAAAGGATGTGCCCAGGGGCCCCTGGACCTGGGCCCCTGGCCCTGACTGCAAAAAATCCTTATATCGAAGGATGGAGCCCACACCGAAGTTGTCCCCACCTCAAACTTGTGCTGCCCTGATAGACCCAAGGGAGCCCTACAAACTGACATCAGGAACCTGGACTGCTGAGTTTTCTTTCCCAGGGAAAATGGAAAAAGGATGTGCCCAGTGTCCCCTGGCCCTGCGCTGGCCTCTCTGCAAAGAATCCTTATATCGAAGGATGGACCCCACACTGAAGTTGTCCCCACCTCAAACTTGTGCTGCCCTGATAGACCCAAGGGAGCCCTACAAACTGACATCAGGAACCTGGACTGCTGAGTTTTCTTTCCCAGGGAAAATGGACAAAGGTTGTGCCCAGGGGCCCCGGGCCCTGAGTGCAAAAAATCCTTATATCGAAGGATGGACCCCACACCGAAGTTGTCTCCACCTCAAACTTGTGCTGCCCTGATAGACCTAAGGGAGCCCTACAAACTGACATCAGGAACCTGGACTGCTGAGTTTTCTTTCCCAGGGAAAATGGTAAAAGGGTGTGCCCAGGGGCCCCTGGCCCTGACTGCAAAAAATCCTTATATCGAAGGATGGACCCCACACCGAAGTTGTCCCCACCTCAAACTTTTGCTGCCCTGTTAGACCCAAGGGAACCCTACAAACTGACATCAGGAACCTGGACTGCTGAGTTTTCTTTCCCAGGGAAAATGGAAAAAGGATGTGCCCAGGGGCCCCTGGCCCTGGGCTGGGGCCTCACGACAAAAAATCCTTATATCGAAGGATGGACCCCACACCGAAGATGTCCCCACCTCAAACTTGTGCTGCCCTGATAGACCCAAGGTAGCCCTACAAACTGACATCAGGAACCTTGACTGCTGAGTTTTCTTTCCCAGGGAAAATGGAAAAAGGATGTGCCCAGGGGCCCCTGGCCCTGACTGCAAAATATCCTTATATCGAAGGATGGACCCCACACCGAAGTTGTCCCCACCTCAAACTTGTGCTGCCCTGATAGACCCAAGGGAGCCCTACAAACTGACATCAGGAACCTGGACTGCTGAGTTTTCTTTCCCAGGGAAAATGGAAAAAGGATGTGCCCAGGGGCCCCTGGCCTTGGGCCCCTGGCCCTGGGCCCCTGGCCCTGACTGCAAAAAATCCTTATATCGAAGGATGGACCCCACACCGAAGTTGTCCCCACCTCAAACTTGTGCTGCCCTGATAGACCCAAGGGAGCCCTACAAACTGACATCAGGAACCTGGACTGCTGAGTTTTCTTTCCCAGGGAAAATGGAAAAAGGGTGTGCCCAGGGGCCCCTGGCCCTGACTGCAAAAAATCCTTATATCGAAGGATGGACCCCACACCGAAGTTGTCCCCACCTCAAACTTGTGCTGCCCTGATAGAACTAAGGGAGCCCTACAAACTGACATCAGGAACCTGGACTGCTGAGTTTTCTTTCCCAGGGAAAATGGAAAAAGGATGTGCCCAGGGGCCCCTGGCCCTGACTGCAAAAAATCCTTATATCGAAGGATGGACCCCACACTGAAGTTGTCCCCACCTCAAACTTGTGCTGCCCTAATAGACCTAAGGGAGCCCTACAAACTGACATCAGGAACCTGGACTGCTGAGTTTTCTTTCCCAGGGAAAATGGAAAAAGGATGTGCCCAGGGGCCCCTGGCCCTGGGCTGGGGCCTCACTTCAAAAAATCCTTATATCGAAGGATGGACCCCACACCAAAGTTGTCCCCACCTCAAACTTGTGCTACCCTGATAGACCCAAGGGATCTCTCCAAACTGACATCAGGAACCTGGACTGCTGAGTTTTCTTTCCCAGGTAAAATGGAAAAAGGGTGTGCCCAGGGGCCCCTGGCCCTGACTGCAAAAAATCCTTATATCGAAGGATGGACCCCACACTGAAGTTGTCCCACACCTCAAACTTGTGCTGCCCTGATAGACCTAACGGAGCCCTACAAACTGACATCAGGAACCTGGACTGCTGAGTTTTCTTTCCCAGGGAAAATGGAAAAAGGATGTGCCCAGGGGCCCCTGGCCCTGACTGCAAAAAATCCTTATATCGAAGGATGGACCCCACACTGAAGTTGTCCCCACCTCAAACTTGTGCTGACCTAATAGACCTAAGGGAGCCCTACAAACTGACATCAGGAACCTGGACTGCTGAGTTTTCTTTCCCAGGGAAAATGGAAAAAGGATGTGCCCAGGGGCCCCTGGCCCTGACTGCAAAAAATCCTTATATCGAAGGATGGACCCCACACTGAAGTTGTCCCCTCCTCAAAGTTCTGCTGCCCTGATAGACCTAAGGGAACCCTACAAACTGACATCAGGAACCTGGACTGCTGAGTTTTCTTTCCCAGGGAAAATGGAAAAAGGATGTGCCCAGGGGCCCCTGGCCCTGGGCTGGGGCCTCACTTCAAAAAATCCTTATATCGAAGGATGGACCCCACACCGAAGTTGTCCCCACCTCAAACTTGTGCTGCCCTGATACACCCAAGGGAGCTCTACAAACTGACATCAGGAACCTGGACTGCTGAGTTTTCTTTCCCAGGGAAAATGGAAAAAGGATGTGCCCAGGGGCCCCTGGCCCTGACTGCAAAGAATCCTTATATCGAAGGATGGACCCCACACCGAAGTTGTCCCCACCTCAAACTTGTGCTGCCCTGATACACCCAAGGGAGCCCTACAAACTGACATCAGGAACCTGGACTGCTGAGTTTCCTTTATCAGGGAAAATGGCCAACGGTTGTGCCCAGGGGCTCCTAGCCCTGACTGCAAAAAATCCTTATATCGAAGGATGGTCCCCACACCGAAGATGTCCCCACCTCAAACTTGTGCTGCCCTGATACACCCAAGGGAGCCCTACAAACTGACATCAGCAACCTGGACTGCTGAGTTTTCTTTCCCAGGGAAAATGGCCAAAGGTTGTGCCCTGGGGCCCCGGGCCCTGAGTGCAAAAAATCCTTATATCGAAGGATGGACTCCACACCGAAGTTGTCCCCACCTCAAACTTGTGCTGCCCTGATAGACCTAAGGGAGCCCAACAAACTGACATCAGGAACCTGGACTGCTGAGTTTTCTTTCCCAGGGAAAATGGTAAAAGGGTGTGCCCATGGGCCCCTGGCCCTGACTGAAAAAATCCTTATATTGAAGGATGGACCCCACACCGAAGTTGTCCCCACCTCAAACTTGTGCTGCCCTGTTAGACACAAGGGAACCCTACAAACTGACATCAGGAACCTGGACTGCTGAGTTTTCTTTCCCAGGGAAAATGGAAAAAGGATGTGCCCAGGGGCCCCTGGCCCTGGGCTGGGGCCTCACTACAAAAAATCCTTATATCGAAGGATGGAGCCCACACTGAAGTTGTCCCCACCTCAAACTTGTGCTGCCCTGATAGACCCAAGGGAGCCCTACAAACTGACATCAGGAACCTGGACTGCTGAGTTTTCTTTCCCAGGGAAAATGGCCTAAAGTTTGTGCCCAGGGGCCCCTGGCCCTGACTGCAAAGAATCCTTATATCGAAGGATGGACCCCACACCGAAGTTGTCCCCACCTCAAACTTGTGCTGCCCTGATAGACCCAAGGGAGCCCTACAAACTGACATCAGGAACCTGGACTGCTGAGTTTTCTTTCCCAGGGAAAATGGAAAAAGGATGTGCCCAGGGGCCCCTGGCCCTGACTGCAAAATATCCTTATATCGAAGAATGGACCCCACACCGAAGTTGTCCCCACCTCAAACTTGTGCTGCCCTGATAGACCCAAGGGAGCCCTACAAACTGACATCAGGAACCTGAACTGCTGAGTTTTCTTTCCCAGGGAAAATGGAAAAAGGATGTGCCCAGGGGCCCCTGGCCCTGGGCCCCTGGCCCTGACTGCAAAAAATCCTTATATCGAAGGATGGACCCCACACCGAAGTTGTCCCCACCTCAAACTTGTGCTGCCCTGATAGACCCAAGGGAGCCCTACAAACTGACATCAGGAACCTGGACTGCTGAGTTTTCTTTCCCAGGGAAAATGGAAAAAGGATGTGCCCAGTGTCCCCTGGCCCTGGGCTGGGGCCTCACTTCAAAAAATCCTTATATCGAAGGATGGACCCCACACCGAAGATGTCCCCACCTCAAACTTGTGCTGCCCTGATAGACCCAAGGGAGCCCTACAAACTGACATCAGGAACCTGGACTGCTGAGTCTTCTTTCCCAGGGAAAATGGCCAAAGGTTGTGCCCAGGGGCCCCTGGCCCTGACTGCAAAAAATCCTTATATCGAAGGATGGACCCCACACCGAAGTTGTCCCCACCTCAAACTTGTGCTGCCCTGATAGACCCAAGGGAGCCCTACAAACTGACATCAGGAACCTGGACTGCTGAGTTTTCTTTCCCAGGGAAAATGGAAAAAGGATGTGCCCAGGGGCCCCTGGCCCTGACTGCAAAAAATCCTTATATCGAAGGATGGACCCCACACTGAAGTTGTCCCCACCTCAAACTTGTGCTGCCCTAATAAACCTAAGGGAGCCCTACAAACTGACATCAGGAACCTGGACTGCTGAGTTTTCTTTCCCAGGGAAAATGGAAAAAGGATGTGCCCAGGGGGCCCTGGCCCTGACTGCAAAAAATCCTTATATCGAAGGATGGAGCCCACACCGAAGTTGTCCCCTCCTCAAAGTTGTGCTGCCCTGATAGACCTAAGGGAACCCTACAAACTGACATCAGGAACCTGGACTGCTGAGTTTTCTTTCCCAGGGAAAATGGAAAAAGGGTGTGCCCAGGGGCCCCTGGCCCAGGGCTGGGGCCTCACTCCAAAGAATCCTTATATCGAAGGATGGAGCCCACACCAAAGTTGTCCCCACCTCAAACTTGTGCTACCCTGATAGACCCAAGGGAGCTCTACAAACTGACATCAGGAACCTGGACTGCTGAGTTTTCTTTCCCAGGGAAAATGGAAAAAGGATGTGCCCAGGGGCCCCTGGCCCTGACTGCAAAGAATCCTTATATCGAAGGATGGACCCCACACCGAAGTTGTCCCCACCTCAAAATTGTGCTGCCCTGATAGACCCAAGGGAGCCCTACAAACTGACATCAGGAACCTGGACTGCTGAGTTTTCTTTCCCAGGGAAAATGGCCAAAGGTTGTGCCCAGGGGCTCCTAGCCCTGACTGCAAAAAATCCTTATATCGAAGGATGGTCCCCACACCGAAGATGTCCCCACCTCAAACTTGTGCTGCCCCGATACACCAAAGGGAGCCCTACAAACTGACATCAGAAACCTGGACTGCTGAGTTTTCTTTCCCAGGGAAAATGGACAAAGGTTGTGCCCAGGGGCCCCGGGCCCTGAGTGCAAAAAATCCTTATATCGAAGGATGGACCCCACACCGAAGTTGTCTCCACCTCAAACTTGTGCTGCCCTGATAGACCTAAGGGAGCCCTACAAACTGACATCAGGAACCTGGACTGCTGAGTTTTCTTTCCCAGGGAAAATGGTAAAAGGGTGTGCCCAGGGGCCCCTGGCCCTGACTGCAAAAAATCCTTATATCGAAGGATGGACCCCACATCGAAGTTGTCCCCACCTCAAACTTTTGCTGCCCTGTTAGACCCAAGGGAACCCTACAAACTGACATCAGGAACCTGGACTGCTGAGTTTTCTTTCGCAGGGAAAATGGAAAAAAGTTGTGCCCAGGGGCCCCTGGCCCTGGGCTGGGGCCTCACTACAAAAAATCCTTATATCGAAGGATGGACCCCACACCGAAGTTGTCTCCACCTCAAACTTGTGCTGCCCTGATAGACCCAAGGTAGCCCTACAAACTGACATCAGGAACCTGGACTGCTGAGTTTTCTTTCCCAGGGAAAATGGAAAAAGGATGTGCCCAGGGGCCCCTGGCCCTGACTGCAAAATATCCTTATATCGAAGGATGGACCCCACACCGAAGTTGTCCCCACCTCAAACTTGTGCTGCCCTGATAGACCCAAGGGAGCCCTACAAACTGACATCAGGAACCTGGACTGCTGAGTTTTCTTTCCCAGGGAAAATGGAAAAAGGATGTGCCCAGGGGCCCCTGGCCCTGGGCCCCTGGCCCTGACTGCAAAAAATCCTTATATCGAAGGATGGACCCCACACTGAAGTTGTCCCCACCTCAAACTTGTGCTGCCCTGATAGACCCAAGGGAGCCCTACAAACTGACATCAGGAACCTGGACTGCTGAGTTTTCTTTCCCAGGGAAAATGGAAAAAGGATGTGCCCAGTGTCCCCTGGCCCTGGGCTGGCCTCTCTGCAAAGAATCCTTATATCGAAGGATGGACCCCACACTGAAGTTGTCCCCACTTCAAACTTGTGCTGCCCTGATAGACCCAAGGGAGCCCTACAAACTGACATCAGGAACCTGGACTGCTGAGTTTTCTTTCCCAGGGAAAATGGAAAAAGGATGTGCCCAGGGGCCCCTGGCCCTGACTGCAAAAAATCCTTATATCGAAGGATGGACCCCACACTGAAGTTGTCCCCACCTCAAACTTGTGCTGCCCTGATAGACCCAAGGGAGCCCTACAAACTGACATCAGGAACCTGGACTGCTGAGTTTTCTTTCCCAGGGAAAATGGCCAAAGGTTGTGCCTAGGGGCTCCTAGCCCTGACTGCAAAAAATCCTTATATCGAAGGATGGAGCCCACACCGAAGATGTCCCCACCTCAAACTTGTGCTGCCCTGATACACCAAAGGGAGCCCTACAAACTGACATCAGAAACCTGGACTGCTGAGTTTTCTTTCCCAGGGAAAATGGACAAAGGTTGTGCCCAGGGGCCCCGGGCCCTGAGTGCAAAAAATCCTTATATCGAAGGATGGACCCCACACCGAAGTTGTCTCCACCTCAAACTTGTGCTGCCCTGATAGACCTAAGGGAGCCCTACAAACTGACATCAGGAACCTGGACTGCTGAGTTTTCTTTCCCAGGGAAAATGGTAAAAGGTTGTGCCCAGGGGCCCCTGGCCCTGACTGCAAAAAATCCTTATATCGAAGGATGGACCCCACACCGAAGTTGTCCCCACCTCAAACTTTTGCTGCCCTGTTAGACCCAAGGGAACCCTACAAACTGACATCAGGAACCTGGACTGCTGAGTTTTCTTTCCCAGGGAAAATGGAAAAAGGATGTGCCCAGGGGCCCCTGGCCCTGGGCTGGGGCCTCACTACAAAAAATCCTTATATCGAAGGATGGACCCCACACCGAAGTTGTCTCCACCTCAAACTTGTGCTGCCCTGATAGACCCAAGGTAGCCCTACAAACTGACATCAGGAACCTGGACTGCTGAGTTTTCTTTCCCAGGGAAAATGGAAAAAGGATGTGCCCAGGGGCCCCTGGCCCTGACTGCAAAATATCCTTATATCGAAGGATGGACCCCACACCGAAGTTGTCCCCACCTCAAACTTGTGCTGCCCTGATAGACCCAAGGGAGCCCTACAAACTGACATCAGGAACCTGGACTGCTGAGTTTTCTTTCCCAGGGAAAATGGAAAAAGGATGTGCCCAGGGGCCCCTGGCCCTGGGCCCCTGGCCCTGACTGCAAAAAATCCTTATATCGAAGGATGGACCCCACACCGAAGTTGTCCCCACCTCAAACTTGTGCTGCCCTGATAGACCCAAGGGAGCCCTACAAACTGACATCAGGAACCTGGACTGCTGAGTTTTCTTTCCCAGGGAAAATGGAAAAAGGATGTGCCCAGTGTCCCCTGGCCCTGGGCTGGCCTCTCTGCAAAGAATCATTATATCGAAGGATGGACCCCACACTGAAGTTGTCCCCACCTCAAACTTGTGCTGCCCTGATAGACCCAAGGGAGCCCTACAAACTGACATCAGGAACCTGGACTGCTGAGTTTTCTTTCCCAGGGAAAATGGAAAAAGGATGTGCCCAGGGGCCCCTGGCCCTGACTGCAAAAAATCCTTATATCGAAGGATGGACCCCACACTGAAGTTGTCCCCACCTCAAACTTGTGCTGCCCTGATAGACCCAAGGGAGCCCTACAAACTGACATCAGGAACCTGGACTGCTGAGTTTTCTTTCCCAGGGAAAATGGCCAAAGGTTGTGCCCAGGGGCTCCTAGCCCTGACTGCAAAAAATCCTTATATCGAAGGATGGTCCCCACACCGAAGATGTCCCCACCTCAAACTTGTGCTGCCCTGATACACCAAAGGGAGCCCTACAAACTGACATCAGAAACCTGGACTGCTGAGTTTTCTTTCCCAGGGAAAATGGACAAAGGTTGTGCCCAGGGGCCCCGGGCCCTGAGTGCAAAAAATCCTTATATCGAAGGATGGACCCCACACCGAAGTTGTCTCCACCTCAAACTTGTGCTGCCCTGATAGACCTAAGGGAGCCCTACAAACTGACATCAGGAACCTGGACTGCTGAGTTTTCTTTCCCAGGGAAAATGGTAAAAGGGTGTGCCCAGGGGCCCCTGGCCCTGACTGCAAAAAATCCTTATATCGAAGGATGGACCCCACACCGAAGTTGTCCCCACCTCAAACTTTTGCTGCCCTGTTAGACCCAAGGGAACCCTACAAACTGACATCAGGAACCTGGACTGCTGAGTTTTCTTTCCCAGGGAAAATGGAAAAAGGATGTGCCCAGGGGCCCCTGGCCCTGGGCTGGGGCCTCACTACAAAAAATCCTTATATCGAAGGATGGACCCCACACCGAAGTTGTCTCCACCTCAAACTTGTGCTGCCCTGATAGACCCAAGGTAGCCCTACAAACTGACATCAGGAACCTGGACTGCTGAGTTTTCTTTCCCAGGGAAAATGGAAAAAGGATGTGCCCAGGGGCCCCTGGCCCTGACTGCAAAATATCCTTATATCGAAGGATGGAGCCCACACCAAAGTTGTCCCCACCTCAAACTTGTGCTGCCCTGATAGACCTAAGGGAGCCCTACAAACTGACATCAGGAACCTGGACTGCTGAGTTTTCTTTCCCAGGGAAAATGGAAAAAGGATGTGCCCAGGGGCCCCTGGCCCTGACTGCAAAAAATCCTTATATCGAAGGATGGACCCCACACCGAAGTTGTCCCCACCTCAAACTTGTGCTGCCCTGATAGACCCAAGGGAGCCCTACAAACTGACATCAGGAACCTGGACTGCTGAGTTTTCTTTCCCAGGGAAAATGGAAAAAGGGTGTGCCCAGTGTCCCCTGGCCCTGGGCTGGCCTCTCTGCAAAGAATCCTTATATCGAAGGATGGACCCCACACTGAAGTTGTCCCCACCTCAAACTTGTGCTGACCTAATAGACCTAAGGGAGCCCTACAAACTGACATCAGGAACCTGGACTGCTGAGTTTTCTTTCCCAGGGAAAATGGAAAAAGGATGTGCCCAGGGGCCCCTGGCCCTGACTGCAAAAAATCCTTATATCGAAGGATGGACCCCACACTGAAGTTGTCCCCTCCTCAAAGTTCTGCTGCCCTGATAGACCTAAGGGAACCCTACAAACTGACATCAGGAACCTGGACTGCTGAGTTTTCTTTCCCAGGGAAAATGGAAAAAGGATGTGCCCAGGGGCCCCTGGCCCTGGGCTGGGGCCTCACTTGAAAAAATCATTATATCGAAGGATGGACCCCACACCGAAGTTGTCCCCACCTCAAACTTGTGCTACCCTGATAGACCCAAGGGAGCTCTACAAACTGACATCAGGAACCTGGACTGCTGAGTTTTCTTTCCCAGGGAAAATGGAAAAAGGATGTGCCCAGGGGCCCCTGGCCCTGACTGCAAAGAATCCTTATATCGAAGGATGGACCCCACACCGAAGTTGTCCCCACCTCAAACTTGTGCTGCCCTGATACACCCAAGGGAGCCCTACAAACTGACATCAGGAACCTGGACTGCTGAGTTTCCTTTCCCAGGGAAAATGGCCAACGGTTGTGCCCAGGGGCTCCTAGCCCTGACTGCAAAAAATCCTTATATCGAAGGATGGTCCCCACACCGAAGATGTCCCCACCTCAAACTTGTGCTGCCCTGATACACCCAAGGGAGCCCTACAAACTGACATCAGCAACCTGGACTGCTGAGTTTTCTTTCCCAGGGAAAATGGCCAAAGGTTGTGCCCTGGGGCCCCGGGCCCTGAGTGCAAAAAATCCTTATATCGAAGGATGGACTCCACACCGAAGTTGTCCCCACCTCAAACTTGTGCTGCCCTGATAGACCTAAGGGAGCCCAACAAACTGACATCAGGAACCTGGACTGCTGAGTTTTCTTTCCCAGGGAAAATGGTAAAAGGGTGTGCCCATGGGCCCCTGGCCCTGACTGAAAAAATCCGTATATTGAAGGATGGACCCCACACCGAAGTTGTCCCCACCTCAAACTTGTGCTGCCCTGTTAGACACAAGGGAACCCTACAAACTGACATCAGGAACCTGGACTGCTGAGTTTTCTTTCCCAGGGAAAATGGAAAAAGGATGTGCCCAGGGGCCCCTGGCCCTGGGCTGGGGCCTCACTACAAAAAATCCTTATATCGAAGGATGGAGCCCACACTGAAGTTGTCCCCACCTCAAACTTGTGCTGCCCTGATAGACCCAAGGGAGCCCTACAAACTGACATCAGGAACCTGGACTGCTGAGTTTTCTTTCCCAGGGAAAATGGCCTAAAGTTTGTGCCCAGGGGCCCCTGGCCCTGACTGCAAAGAATCCTTATATCGAAGGATGGACCCCACACCGAAGTTGTCCCCACCTCAAACTTGTGCTGCCCTGATAGACCCAAGGGAGCCCTACAAACTGACATCAGGAACCTGGACTGCTGAGTTTTCTTTCCCAGGGAAAATGGAAAACGGATGTACCCAGGGGCCCCTGGCCCTGACTGCAAAATATCCTTATATCGAAGAATGGACCCCACACCGAAGTTGTCCCCACCTCAAACTTGTGCTGCCCTGATAGACCCAAGGGAGCCCTACAAACTGACATCAGGAACCTGGACTGCTGAGTTTTCTTTCCCAGGGAAAATGGAAAAAGGATGTGCCCAGGGGCCCCTGGCCCTGGGCCCCTGGCCCTGACTGCAAAAAATCCTTATATCGAAGGATGGACCCCACACCGAAGTTGTCCCCACCTCAAACTTGTGCTGCCCTGATAGACCCAAGGGAGCCCTACAAACTGACATCAGGAACCTGGACTGCTGAGTTTTCTTTCCCAGGGAAAATGGAAAAAGGATGTGCCCAGTGTCCCCTGGCCCTGGGCTGGGGCCTCACTTCAAAAAATCCTTATATCGAAGGATGGACCCCACACCGAAGATGTCCCCACCTCAAACTTGTGCTGCCCTGATAGACCCAAGGGAGCCCTACAAACTGACATCAGGAACCTGGACTGCTGACTCTTCTTTCCCAGGGAAAATGGCCAAAGGTTGTGCCCAGGGGCCCCGGGCCCTGAGTGCAAAAAATCCTTATATCGATGGATGGACTCCACACCGAAGTTGTCCCCACCTCAAACTTGTGCTGCCCTGATAGACCTAAGGGAGCCCTACAAACTGACATCAGGAACCTGGACTGCTGAGTTTTCTTTCCCAGGGAAAATGGTAAAAGGTTGTGCCCAGGGGCCCCTGGCCCTGACTGAAAAAATCCTTATATTGAAGGATGGACCCCACACCGAAGTTGTCCCCACCTCAAACTTGTGCTGCCCTGTTAGAACCAAGGGAGCCCTACAACCTGACATCAGGAACCTGGACTGCTGAGTTTTCTTTCCCAGGGAAAATGGCCAAAGGTTGTGCCCAGGGGCCCCTGGACCTGACTGCAAAAAATCCTTATATCGAAGGATGGACCCCACACCGAAGTTGTCCCCACCTCAAACTTGTGCTGCCCTGATAGACCCAAGGGAGCCCTACAAACTGACATCAGGAACCTGGACTGCTGAGTTTTCTTTCCCAGGGAAAATGGAAAAAGGATGTGCCCAGTGTCCCCTGGCCCTGGACTGGGCCTCTCTGCAAAGAATCCTTATATCGAAGGATGGACCCCACACCAAAGATGTCCCCACATCAAACTTGTGCTGCCCTGATAGACCCAAGGGAGCCCTACAAACTGACATCAGGAACCTGGACTGCTGAGTTTTCTTTCCCAGGGAAAATGGAAAAAGGGTGTGCCCAGGGGCCCCTGGCCCTGACTGCAAAAAATCCTTATATCGAAGGATGGACCCCACACCGAAGTTGTCCCCACCTCAAACTTGTGCTGCCCTGATACACCCAAGGGAGCCCTACAAACTGACATAAGGAACCTGGACTGCTGAGTTTTCTTTCCCAGGGAAAATGGAAAAAGGATGTGCCCAGGGGGCCCTGGCCCTGACTGCAAAAAATCCTTATATCGAAGGATGGAGCCCACACCGAAGTTGTCCCCTCCTCAAAGTTGTGCTGCCCTGATAGACCTAAGGGAACCCTACAAACTGACATCAGGAACCTGGACTGCTGAGTTTTCTTTCCCAGGGAAAATGGAAAAAGGGTGTGCCCAGGGGCCCCTGGCCCTGGGCTGGGGCCTCACTGCAAAGAATCCTTATATCGAAGGATGGAGCCCACACCAAAGTTGTCCCCACCTCAAACTTGTGCTACCCTGATAGACCCAAGGGAGCTCTACAAACTGACATCAGGAACCTGGACTGCTGAGTTTTCTTTCCCAGGGAAAATGGAAAAAGGATGTGCCCAGGGGCCCCTGGCCCTGACTGCAAAGAATCCTTATATCGAAGGATGGACCCCACACCGAAGTTGTCCCCACCTCAAAATTGTGCTGCCCTGATAGACCCAAGGGAGCCCTACAAACTGACATCAGGAACCTGGACTGCTGAGTTTTCTTTCCCAGGGAAAATGGCCAAAGGTTGTGCCCAGGGGCTCCTAGCCCTGACTGCAAAAAATCCTTATATCGAAGGATGGTCCCCACACCGAAGATGTCCCCACCTCAAACTTGTGCTGCCCCGATACACCAAAGGGAGCCCTACAAACTGACATCAGAAACCTGGACTGCTGAGTTTTCTTTCCCAGGGAAAATGGACAAAGGTTGTGCCCAGGGGCCCCGGGCCCTGAGTGCAAAAAATCCTTATATCGAAGGATGGACCCCACACCGAAGTTGTCTCCACCTCAAACTTGTGCTGCCCTGATAGACCTAAGGGAGCCCTACAAACTGACATCAGGAACCTGGACTGCTGAGTTTTCTTTCCCAGGGAAAATGGTAAAAGGGTGTGCCCAGGGGCCCCTGGCCCTGACTGCAAAAAATCCTTATATCGAAGGATGGACCCCACACCGAAGTTGTAACCACCTCAAACTTTTGCTGCCCTGTTAGACCCAAGGGAACCCTACAAACTGACATCAGGAACCTGGACTGCTGAGTTTTCTTTCCCAGGGAAAATGGAAAAAAGTTGTGCCCAGGGGCCCCTGGCCCTGGGCTGGGGCCTCACTACAAAAAATCCTTATATCGAAGGATGGACCCCACACCGAAGTTGTCTCCACCTCAAACTTGTGCTGCCCTGATAGACCCAAGGTAGCCCTACAAACTGACATCAGGAACCTGGACTGCTGAGTTTTCTTTCCCAGGGAAAATGGAAAAAGGATGTGCCCAGGGGCCCCTGGCCCTGACTGCAAAATATCCTTATATCGAAGGATGGACCCCACACCGAAGTTGTCCCCACCTCAAACTTGTGCTGCCCTGATAGACCCAAGGGAGCCCTACAAACTGACATCAGGAACCTGGACTGCTGAGTTTTCTTTCCCAGGGAAAATGGAAAAAGGATGTGCCCAGGGGCCCCTGGCCCTGGGCCCCTGGCCCTGACTGCAAAAAATCCTTATATCGAAGGATGGACCCCACACTGAAGTTGTCCCCACCTCAAACTTGTGCTGCCCTGATATACCCAAGGGAGCCCTACAAACTGACATCAGGAACCTGGACTGCTGAGTTTTCTTTCCCAGGGAAAATGGAAAAAGGATGTGCTCAGTGTCCCCTGGCCCTGGGCTGGCCTCTCTGCAAAGAATCCTTATATCGAAGGATGGACCCCACACTGAAGTTGTCCCCACTTCAAACTTGTGCTGCCCTGATAGACCCAAGGGAGCCCTACAAACTGACATCAGGAACCTGGACTGCTGAGTTTTCTTTCCCAGGGAAAATGGAAAAAGGATGTGCCCAGGGTTCCCTGGCCCTGACTGCAAAAAATCCTTATATCGAAGGATGGACCCCACACTGAAGTTGTCCCCACCTCAAACTTGTGCTGCCCTGATAGACCCAAGGGAGCCCTACAAACTGACATCAGGAACCTGGACTGCTGAGTTTTCTTTCCCAGGGAAAATGGCCAAAGGTTGTGCCTAGGGGCTCCTAGCCCTGACTGCAAAAAATCCTTATATCGAAGGATGGAGCCCACACCGAAGATGTCCCCACCTCAAACTTGTGCTGCCCTGATACACCAAAGGGAGCCCTACAAACTGACATCAGGAACCTGGACTGCTGAGTTTTCTTTCCCAGGGAAAATGGACAAAGGTTGTGCCCAGGGGCCCCGGGCCCTGAGTGCAAAAAATCCTTATATCGAAGGATGGACCCCACACCGAAGTTGTCTCCACCTCAAACTTGTGCTGCCCTGATAGACCTAAGGGAGCCCTACAAACTGACATCAGGAACCTGGACTGCTGAGTTTTCTTTCCCAGGGAAAATGGTAAAAGGTTGTGCCCAGGGGCCCCTGGCCCTGACTGCAAAAAATCCTTATATCGAAGGATGGACCCCACACGGAAGTTGTCCCCACCTCAAACTTTTGCTGCCCTGTTAGACCCAAGGGAACCCTACAAACTGACATCAGGAACCTGGACTGCTGAGTTTTCTTTCCCAGGGAAAATGGAAAAGGATGTGCCCAGGGGCCCCTGGCCCTGGGCTGGGGCCTCACTACAAAAAATCCTTATATCGAAGGATGGACCCCACACCGAAGTTGTCTCCACCTCAAACTTGTGCTGCCCTGATAGACCCAAGGTAGCCCTACAAACTGACATCAGGAACCTGGACTGCTGAGTTTTCTTTCCCAGGGAAAATGGAAAAAGGATGTGCCCAGGGGCCCCTGGCCCTGACTGCAAAATATCCTTATATCGAAGGATGGACCCCACACCGAAGTTGTCCCCACCTCAAACTTGTGCTGCCCTGATAGACCCAAGGGAGCCCTACAAACTGACATCAGGAACCTGGACTGCTGAGTTTTCTTTCCCAGGGAAAATGGAAAAAGGATGTGCCCAGGGGCCCCTGGCCCTGGGCCCCTGGCCCTGACTGCAAAAAATCCTTATATCGAAGGATGGACCCCACACCGAAGTTGTCCCCACCTCAAACTTGTGCTGCCCTGATAGACCCAAGGGAGCCCTACAAACTGACATCAGGAACCTGGACTGCTGAGTTTTCTTTCCCAGGGAAAATGGAAAAAGGATGTGCCCAGTGTCCCCTGGCCCTGGGCTGGCCTCTCTGCAAAGAATCCTTATATCGAAGGATGGACCCCACACTGAAGTTGTCCCCACTTCAAACTTGTGCTGCCCTGATAGACCCAAGGGAGCCCTACAAACTGACATCAGGAACCTGGACTGCTGAGTTTTCTTTCCCAGGGAAAATGGAAAAAGGATGTGCCCAGGGGCCCCTGGCCCTGACTGCAAAAAATCCTTATATCGAAGGATGGACCCCACACTGAAGTTGTCCCCACCTCAAACTTGTGCTGCCCTGATAGACCCAAGGGAGCCCTACAAACTGACATCAGGAACCTGGACTGCTGAGTTTTCTTTCCCAGGGAAAATGGCCAAAGGTTGTGCCCAGGGGCTCCTAGCCCTGACTGCAAAAAATCCTTATATCGAAGGATGGTCCCCACACCGAAGATGTCCCCACCTCAAACTTGTGCTGCCCTGATACACCAAAGGGAGCCCTACAAACTGACATCAGAAACCTGGACTGCTGAGTTTTCTTTCCCAGGGAAAATGGACAAAGGTTGTGCCCAGGGGCCCCGGGCCCTGAGTGCAAAAAATCCTTATATCGAAGGATGGACCCCACACCGAAGTTGTCTCCACCTCAAACTTGTGCTGCCCTGATAGACCTAAGGGAGCCCTACAAACTGACATCAGGAACCTGGACTGCTGAGTTTTCTTTCCCAGGGAAAATGGTAAAAGGGTGTGCCCAGGGGCCCCTGGCCCTGACTGCAAAAAATCCTTATATCGAAGGATGGACCCCACACCGAAGTTGTCTCCACCTCAAACTTGTGCTGCCCTGATAGACCCAAGGTAGCCCTACAAACTGACATCAGGAACCTGGACTGCTGAGTTTTCTTTCCCAGGGAAAATGGAAAAAGGATGTGCCCAGGGGCCCCTGGCCCTGACTGCAAAATATCCTTATATCGAAGGATGGACCCCACACCGAAGTTGTCCCCACCTCAAACTTGTGCTGCCCTGATAGACCCAAGGGAGCCCTACAAACTGACATCAGGAACCTGGACTGCTGAGTTTTCTTTCCCAGGGAAAATGGAAAAAGGATGTGCCCAGGGGCCCCTGGCCCTGGGCCCCTGGCCCTGACTGCAAAAAATCCTTATATCGAAGGATGGACCCCACACCGAAGTTGTCCCCACCTCAAACTTGTGCTGCCCTGATAGACCCAAGGGAGCCCTACAAACTGACATCAGGAACCTGGACTGCTGAGTTTTCTTTCCCAGGGAAAATGGAAAAAGGATGTGCCCAGTGTCCCCTGGCCCTGGGCTGGCCTCTCTGCAAAGAATCCTTATATCGAAGGATGGACCCCACACTGAAGTTGTCCCCACCTCAAACTTGTGCTGCCCTGATAGACCCAAGGGAGCCCTACAAACTGACATCAGGAACCTGGACTGCTGAGTTTTCTTTCCCAGGGAAAATGGAAAAAGGATGTGCCCAGGGGCCCCTGGCCCTGACTGCAAAAAATCCTTATATCGAAGGATGGACCCCACACTGAAGTTGTCCCCACCTCAAACTTGTGCTGCCCTGATAGACCCAAGGGAGCCCTACAAACTGACATCAGGAACCTGGACTGCTGAGTTTTCTTTCCCAGGGAAAATGGCCAAAGGTTGTGCCCAGGGGCTCCTAGCCCTGACTGCAAAAAATCCTTATATCGAAGGATGGTCCCCACACCGAAGATGTCCCCACCTCAAACTTGTGCTGCCCTGATACACCAAAGGGAGCCCTACAAACTGACATCAGAAACCTGGACTGCTGAGTTTTCTTTCCCAGGGAAAATGGACAAAGGTTGTGCCCAGGGGCCCCGGGCCCTGAGTGCAAAAAATCCTTATATCGAAGGATGGACCCCACACCGAAGTTGTCTCCACCTCAAACTTGTGCTGCCCTGATAGACCTAAGGGAGCCCTACAAACTGACATCAGGAACCTGGACTGCTGAGTTTTCTTTCCCAGGGAAAATGGTAAAAGGGTGTGCCCAGGGGCCCCTGGCCCTGACTGCAAAAAATCCTTATATCGAAGGATGGACCCCACACCGAAGTTGTCCCCACCTCAAACTTTTGCTGCCCTGTTAGACCCAAGGGAACCCTACAAACTGACATCAGGAACCTGGACTGCTGAGTTTTCTTTCCCAGGGAAAATGGAAAAAGGATGTGCCCAGGGGCCCCTGGCCCTGGGCTGGGGCCTCACTACAAAAAATCCTTATATCGAAGGATGGACCCCACACCGAAGTTGTCTCCACCTCAAACTTGTGCTGCCCTGATAGACCCAAGGTAGCCCTACAAACTGACATCAGGAACCTGGACTGCTGAGTTTTCTTTCCCAGGGAAAATGGAAAAAGGATGTGCCCAGGGGCCCCTGGCCCTGACTGCAAAATATCCTTATATCGAAGGATGGAGCCCACACCAAAGTTGTCCCCACCTCAAACTTGTGCTGCCCTGATAGACCTAAGGGAGCCCTACAAACTGACATCAGGAACCTGGACTGCTGAGTTTTCTTTCCCAGGGAAAATGGAAAAAGGATGTGCCCAGTGTCCCCTGGCCCTGGGCTGGCCTCTCTGCAAAGAATCCTTATATCGAAGGATGGACCCCACACTGAAGTTGTCCCCACCTCAAACTTGTGCTGCCCTGATAGACCCAAGGGAGCCCTACAAACTGACATCAGGAACCTGGACTGCTGAGTTTTCTTTCCCAGGGAAAATGGAAAAAGGATGTGCCCAGGGGCCCCTGGCCCTGACTGCAAAAAATCCTTATATCGAAGGATGGACCCCACACTGAAGTTGTCCCCACCTCAAACTTGTGCTGCCCTGATAGACCCAAGGGAGCCCTACAAACTGACATCAGGAACCTGGACTGCTGAGTTTTCTTTCCCAGGGAAAATGGAAAAAGGATGTGCCCAGGGGCCCCTGGCCCTGACTGCAAAAATCCTTATATCGAAGGATGGACCCCACACTGAAGTTGTCCCCACCTCAAACTTGTGCTGCCCTAATAGACCTAAGGGAGCCCTACAAACTGACATCAGGAACCTGGACTGCTGAGTTTTCTTTCCCAGGGAAAATGGAAAAAGGATGTGCCCAGGGGCCCCTGGCCCTGGGCTGGGGCCTCACTTCAAAAAATCCTTATATCGAAGGATGGAGCCCACACCGAAGTTGTCCCCACCTCAAACTTGTGCTACCCTGATAGACCCAAGGGAGCTCTACAAACTGACATCAGGAACCTGGACTGCTGAGTTTTCTTTCCCAGGGAAAATGGAAAACGGATGTGCCCAGGGGCCCCTGGCCCAGGGCTGGGTCCTCACTGCAAAAAAACCTTATATCGAAGGATGGACCCCACAGCGAAGTGTTCCGCTTCTAAAATTGGTGCTGCCCTGATAGACCCAAGGGAGCCCTACAAACTGACATCAGGAACCTGGACTGCTGAGTTTTCTTTCCCAGGGAAAATGGAAAAAGGATGTGTCCGGGGCCCCTGGCCCTGACTGCAAAAAATCCTTATATCGAAGGATGGACCCCACACCGAAGTTGTCCCCACCTCAAACTTGTGCTGCCCTGATAGACCCAAGGGAGCCCTACAAACTGACATCAGGAACCTGGACTGCTGAGTTTTCTTTCCCAGGGAAAATGGAAAAAGGATGTGCCCAGTGTCCCCTGGCCCTGGGCTGGCCTCTCTGCAAAGAATCCTTATATCGAAGGATGGACCCCACACTGAAGTTGTCCCCACCTCAAACTTGTGCTGCCCTGATAGACCCAAGGGAGCCCTACAAACTGACATCAGGAACCTGGACTGCTGAGTTTTCTTTCCCAGGGAAAATGGAAAAAGGATGTGCCCAGGGGCCCCTGGCCCTGACTGCAAAAAATCCTTATATCGAAGGATGGACCCCACACTGAAGTTGTCCCCACCTCAAACTTGTGCTGCCCTGATAGACCCAAGGGAGCCCTACAAACTGACATCAGGAACCTGGACTGCTGAGTTTTCTTTCCCAGGGAAAATGGCCAAAGGTTGTGCCCAGGGGCTCCTAGCCCTGACTGCAAAAAATCCTTATATCGAAGGATGGTCCCCACACCGAAGATGTCCCCACCTCAAACTTGTGCTGCCCTGATACACCAAAGGGAGCCCTACAAACTGACATCAGAAACCTGGACTGCTGAGTTTTCTTTCCCAGGGAAAATGGACAAAGGTTGTGCCCAGGGGCCCCGGGCCCTGAGTGCAAAAAATCCTTATATCGAAGGATGGACCCCACACCGAAGTTGTCTCCACCTCAAACTTGTGCTGCCCTGATAGACCTAAGGGAGCCCTACAAACTGACATCAGGAACCTGGACTGCTGAGTTTTCTTTCCCAGGGAAAATGGTAAAAGGGTGTGCCCAGGGGCCCCTGGCCCTGACTGCAAAAAATCCTTATATCGAAGGATGGACCCCACACCGAAGTTGTCCCCACCTCAAACTTTTGCTGCCCTGTTAGACCCAAGGGAACCCTACAAACTGACATCAGGAACCTGGACTGCTGAGTTTTCTTTCCCAGGGAAAATGGAAAAAGGATGTGCCCAGGGGCCCCTGGCCCTGGGCTGGGGCCTCACTACAAAAAATCCTTATATCGAAGGATGGACCCCACACCGAAGTTGTCTCCACCTCAAACTTGTGCTGCCCTGATAGACCCAAGGTAGCCCTACAAACTGACATCAGGAACCTGGACTGCTGAGTTTTCTTTCCCAGGGAAAATGGAAAAAGGATGTGCCCAGGGGCCCCTGGCCCTGACTGCAAAATATCCTTATATCGAAGGATGGAGCCCACACCAAAGTTGTCCCCACCTCAAACTTGTGCTGCCCTGATAGACCTAAGGGAGCCCTACAAACTGACATCAGGAACCTGGACTGCTGAGTTTTCTTTCCCAGGGAAAATGGAAAAAGGATGTGCCCAGTGTCCCCTGGCCCTGGGCTGGCCTCTCTGCAAAGAATCCTTATATCGAAGGATGGACCCCACACTGAAGTTGTCCCCACCTCAAACTTGTGCTGCCCTGATAGACCCAAGGGAGCCCTACAAACTGACATCAGGAACCTGGACTGCTGAGTTTTCTTTCCCAGGGAAAATGGAAAAAGGATGTGCCCAGGGGCCCCTGGCCCTGACTGCAAAAAATCCTTATATCGAAGGATGGACCCCACACTGAAGTTGTCCCCACCTCAAACTTGTGCTGCCCTGATAGACCCAAGGGAGCCCTACAAACTGACATCAGGAACCTGGACTGCTGAGTTTTCTTTCCCAGGGAAAATGGAAAAAGGATGTGCCCAGGGGCCCCTGGCCCTGACTGCAAAAATCCTTATATCGAAGGATGGACCCCACACTGAAGTTGTCCCCACCTCAAACTTGTGCTGCCCTAATAGACCTAAGGGAGCCCTACAAACTGACATCAGGAACCTGGACTGCTGAGTTTTCTTTCCCAGGGAAAATGGAAAAAGGATGTGCCCAGGGGCCCCTGGCCCTGGGCTGGGGCCTCACTTCAAAAAATCCTTATATCGAAGGATGGAGCCCACACCGAAGTTGTCCCCACCTCAAACTTGTGCTACCCTGATAGACCCAAGGGAGCTCTACAAACTGACATCAGGAACCTGGACTGCTGAGTTTTCTTTCCCAGAGAAAATGGAAAACGGATGTGCCCAGGGGCCCCTGGCCCAGGGCTGGGTCCTCACTGCAAAAAAACCTTATATCGAAGGATGGACCCCACAGCGAAGTGTTCCGCTTCTAAAATTGGTGCTGCCCTGATAGACCCAAGGGAGCCCTACAAACTGACATCAGGAACCTGGACTGCTGAGTTTTCTTTCCCAGGGAAAATGGAAAAAGGATGTGTCCGGGGCCCCTGGCCCTGACTGCAAAAAATCCTTATATCGAAGGATGGACCCCACACCGAAGTTGTCCCCACCTCAAACTTGTGCTGCCCTGATAGACCCAAGGGAGCCCTACAAACTGACATCAGGAACCTGGACTGCTGAGTTTTCTTTGCCAGGGAAAATGGCCAAAGGTTGTGCCCAGGGGCTCCAAGCCCTGACTGCAAAAAATCCTTATATCGAAGGATGGTCCCCACACCGAAGATGTCCCCACCTCAAACTTGTGCTGCCCTGGTACACCCAAGGGAGCCCTACAAACTGACATCAGTAACCTGGACTGCTGAGTTTTCTTTCCCAGGGAAAATGGAAAAAGGATGTGCCCAGGGGCCCCTGGCCCTGGGCTGGGGCCTCACTACAAAAAATCCTTATATCGAAGGATGGAGCCCAGACCGAAGTTGTCCCCACCTCAAAATTGTGCTACCCTGTTAGACCCAAGGGAGCCCTACAAACTGACATCAGGAACCTGGACTGCTGAGTTTTCTTTCCCAGGGAAAATGGCCAAAGGTTGTGCCCAGGGGCCCCTAGCCCTGACTGCAAAAAATCCTTATATCGAAGGATGGTCCCCACACCGAAGTTGTCCCCACATCAAACCTCTGATGCCCTGATACACCCAAGGGAGCCCTACAAACTGACATCAGGAACCTGGACTGCTGAGTTTTCTTTCCCAGGGAAAATGGAAAAAGGATGTGGCCAGGGGCCCCTAGCACTGACTTAAAAAAATCCATATATCGAAGGATGGACCCCACACCGAAGTGTTCCCCACCTCAAACTTCTGCTGCCCTGATAGACCCAAGGGAGCCCTACAAACTGACATCAGGAACCTGGACTGCTGAGTTTTCTTTCCCAGGGAAAATGGCCAAAGGTTGTGCCCAGGGGCCCCTGGCCCTGGGCTGGGGTCTCACTGCAAAAAATCCTTATATCGAAGGATAGACCCCACAGCGAAGTGTTCCGCTTCTCAAATTTGTGCTGCCCTGATAGACCCAAGGGAGCCCTACAAACTGACATCAGGAACCTGGACTGCTGAGTTTTCTTTCCCAGGGAAAATGGAAAAAGGATGTGCCCGGGGCCCATGGCCCTGACTGCAAAAAATCCTTATATCGAAGGATGGACCCCACACCGAAGTTGTCCCCACATCAAACTTGTGCTGCCCTGATAGACCCAAGGGAGCCCTACAAACTGACATCAGGAACCTGGACTGCTGAGTTTTCTTTCCCAGGGAAAATGGCCAAAGGTTGTGCCCAGGGGCTCCTAGCCGTGACTGCAAAAAATCCTTATATCGAAGAATGGACCCCACACCGAAGATGTCCCCACCTCAAACTTGTGCTGCCCTGATAGACCCAAGGGAGCCCTACAAACTGACATCAGGAACCTGGACTGCTGAGTTTTCTTTCCCAGGGAAAATGGAAAAAGGATGTGCCCAGTGTCCCCTGGCCCTGGGCTGGGGCCTCACTACAAAAAATCCTTATATCGAAGGATGGACCCCACACCGAAGTTGTCTCCACCTCAAACTTGTGCTGCCCTGATAGACCCAAGGGAGCCCTACAAACTGACATCAGGAACCTGGACTGCTGAGTTTTCTTTCCCAGGGAAAATGGCCAAAGTTTGTGCCCAGGGGCCCCTGGCCCTGACTGTAAAAAATCCTTATATCGAAGGATGGACCGAACACCGAAGTTGTACCCAGCTCAAACTTGTGCTGCCCTGATAGACCTAAGGGAGCCCTACAAACTGACATCAGGAACCTGGACTGCTTAGTTTTCTTTCCCAGGGAAAATGGAAAAAGGATGTGCCCGGGGCCCTGGCTCTGACTGCAAAAAATCCTTATATCGAAGGATGGACCCCACACCGAAGTTGTCCCCACCTCAAACTTGTGCTGCCCTGATAGACCCAAGGGAGCCCTACAAACTGATATCAGGAACCTGGACTGCTGAGTTTTCTTTCCCAGGGAAAATGGCCAAAGGTTGTGCCCAGGGGCTCCTAGCCCTGACTGCAAAAAATCCTTATATCGAAGGATGGACCCCACACCGAAGATGTCCCCACCACAAACTTGTGCTGCCCTGATAGACCCAAGGGAGCCCTACAAACTGACATCAGGAACCTGGACTGCTGAGTTTTCTTTCCCTGGGAAAATGGCCAAAGGATGTGCCCAGGGGACCCTGGCCCTGACTGCAAAAAATCCTTATATCGAAGGATGGATCCCACACCGAAGTTGTCCCCACCTCAAACTTGTGCTGCCCTGATACACCCAAGGGAGCCCTACAAACTGACATCAGCAACCTGGACTGCTGAGTTTTCTTTGCCAGGGAAAATGGCCAAAGGTTGTGCCCAGGGGCCCCTTGCCCTGACTGCAAAAAATCCTTATATCGAAGGATGGACCCCACACAGAAATTGTCCCCACCTCAATCTTGTGCTGCCCTGATAGACCCTAAGGGAGCCCTACAAACTGACTTCAGGAACCTGGACTGCTGAGTTTTCTTTCCTAGGGAAAATGGAAAAAGGATGTGCCCAGGGGCCCCTGGCCCTGACTGCAAAAAATCCTTATATCAAAGGATGGAGCCCACACCGAATTTGTCCCCACCTCAAACTTGTGCTGCCCTGATAGACCCAAGGGAGCCCTACAAACTGACATCAGGAACCTGGACTGCTGAGTTTTCTTTCCCAGGGAAAATGGAAAAAGAATGTGTCCAGGGGCCCCTGCTCATGGGCTGGGACCTCACTACAAAAAATCCTTATATCGAAGGATGGAGCCCACACCGAAATTGTCTCCACCTCAAACTTGTGCTGCCCTGATAGACCCAAGGGAGCCCTACAAACTGACATTAGGAACCTGGACTGCTGAGTTTTCTTTCCCAGGGAAAATGGCCAAAGGTTGTGCCCAGGCGCCCCTTGCCCTGACTGCAAAAAATCCTTATATCGAAGGATGGACCCCACACCGAAGTTGTCCCCACCTCAAACTTGTGCTGCCCTGATACACCCAAGGGAGCCCTACAAACTGACATCAGGAACCTGGACTGCTGAGTTTTCTTTCCCAGGGAAAATGGACAAAGGTTGTGCCCAGGGGCCCCTAGCCCTGACTGCAAAAAAACCTTATATCGAAGGATGGACCCCACACCGAAGTTGTCCCCACCTCAAACTTGTGCTGCCCTGATAGACCCAAGGGAGCCCTACAAACTGACATCAGGAACCTGGACTGCTGAGTTTTCATTCCTAGGGAAAATGCAAAAAGTTTGAGCCCAGGGGCCCCTGGCCCTGGGCTTAGACCTCCCTACAAAAAAACCTTATATCGAAGGATGGACCCCACACCGAAGTTGTCCCCACCTCAAACTTGTGCTGCCCTGATAGACCCAAGGGAGCCCTACAAACTGACATCAGGAACCTGGACTGCTGAGTTTTCTTTCCCAGGGAAAATGGAAAAAGGATGTGCCCAGGGGCCCCTGGCCCTGGGCTGGGACCTCACTACAAAGAATCCTTATATCGAAGGATGGACCCCACACCGAAGTTGTCTCCACCTCAAACTTGTGCTGCCCTGATAGACCCAAGGGAGCCCTACAAACTGACATCAGGAACCTGGACTGCTGAGTTTTCTTTCCCAGGGAAAATGGCCAAAGGTTGTGCCCAGGGGCCCCGGGCCCTGAGTGCAAAAAATCCTTATATCGAAGAATGGACCCCACACCGAAGTTGTCCCCACCTCAAACTTGTGCTGCCCTGATAGACCTAAGGGAGCCCTACAAACTGACATCAGGAACCTGGACTGCTGAGTTTTCTTTCCCAGGGAAAATGGTAAAAGGGTGTGCCCAGGGGCACCTGGCCCTGACTGCAAAAAATCCTTATATCGAAGGATGGACCCCACACCGAAGTTGTCCCCACCTCAAACTTGTGCTGCCCTGTTAGACACAAGGGAACCCTACAAACTGACATCAGGAACCTGGACTGCTGAGTTTTCTTTCCCAGGGAAAATGGAAAAAGGATGTGCCCAGGGGCCCCTGGCCCTGGGCAGGGGCCTCACTACAAAAAATCCTTATATCGAAGGATGGAGCCCACACCGAAGTTGTCTCCACATCAAACTTGTGCTGCCCTGATAGACCTAAGGGAGCCCTACAAACTGACATCAGGAACCTGGACTGCTGAGTTTTCTTTCCCAGGGAAAATGGAAAAAGGATGTGCCCAGGGGCCCCTGGCCCTGGGCCCCTGGCCCTGACTGCAAAAAATCCTTATATCGAAGGATGGACCCCACACCGAAGTTGTCCTCTCCTCAAACTTGTGCTGCCCTGATAGACCCAAGGGAGCCCTACAAACTGACATCAGGAACCTGGACTGCTGAGTTTTCTTTCCCAGGGAAAATGGAAAAAGGATGTGCCCAGGGGACCCTGGCCCTGACTGCAAAATATCCTTATATCGAAGGATGGACCCCACACCCAAGTTGTCCCCACCTCAAACTTGTGCTGCCCTGATAGACCCAAGGGAGCCCTATAAACTGACATCAGCAACCTGGACTGCTGCATTTTCTTTCCCAGGGAAAATGGAAAAAGGATGTGCCCAGGGGCCCCTGGCCCTGGGCTGGGGCCTCACTACAAAAAATCCTTATATCGAAGGATGGAGCCCACACCGAAGTTGTCCCCACCTCAAACTTGTGCTACCCTGATAGACCCAAGGGAGCCCTACAAACTGACATCAGGAACCTGGACTGCTGAGTTTTCTTTCCCAGGGAAAATGACCAAAGGTTGTGCCCAGGGGCCCCTAGCCCTGACTGCAAAAAATCCTTATATCGAAGGATGGTCCCCACACCGAAGTTGTCCCCACCTCAAACCTCGGATGCCCTGATACACCCAAGGGAGCCCTACAAACTGACATCAGGAACCTGGACTGCTGAGTTTTCTTTCCAGGGGAAAATGGAAAAAGGATGTGCCCGGGGCCCCTGGCCCTGACTGCAAAAAATCCTTATATCGAAGGATGGACCCCACACCGAAGTTGTCCCCACCTCAAACTTGTGCTGCCCTGATAGACCCAAGGGAGCCCTACAAACTGACATCAGGAACCTGGACTGCTGAGTTTTCTTTCCCAGGGAAAATGGCCAAAGGTTGTGCCCAGGGGCTCCTAGCCCTGACTGCAAAAAATCCTTATATCGAAGAATGGACCCCACACCAAAGATTTCCCCACCTCAAACTTGTGCTGCCCTGATAGACCCAAGGGAGCCCTACAAACTGACATCAGGAACCTGGACTGCTGAGTTTTCTTTCCCAGGGAAAATGGAAAAAGGATGTGCCCAGGGGCCACTGGCCCTGACTGCAAAAAATCCTTATATCGAAGGATGGAGCCCACACCGAAGTTGTCCCCTCCTCAAACTTGTGCTGCCCTGATAGACCTAAGGGAGCCCTACAAAGTGACATCAGGAACCTGGACTGCTGAGTTTTCTTTCCCAGGGTAAATGGAAAAAGGATGTGCCCAGGAGCCCCTGGCCCTGACAGCAAAAAATCCTTATATCGAAGGATGGAGCCCACACCGAAGTTGTCTCCACCTCAAACTTGTGCTGCCCTGATAGACCCAAGGGAGCCCTACAAACTGACATCAGGAACCTAGACTGCTGAGTTTTCTTTCCCAGGGAAAATGGCCAAAGGTTGTGCCCAGGGGCTCCTAGCCCTGACTGCAAAAAATCCTCATATCGAAGGATGGACCCCACAGCGAAGATGTCCCCACCTCAAACTTGTGCTGGCCTGATAGACCCAAGGGAGCCCTACAAACTGACATCAGGAACCTGGACTGCTGAGTTTTCTTTCCCAGGGAAAATGGCCAAAGGATGTGCCCAGGGGCCCCTGGCCCTGACTGCAAAAAATCCTTATATCGAAGGATGGACCCCACACCGAAGTTGTCCCCACCTCAAACTTGTGCTGCCCTGATAGACCCAAGGGAGCCCTACAAACTAACATCAGGAACCTGGACTGCTGAGTTTTCTTTCCCAGGGAAAATGGAAAAAGGATGTGCCCAGGGGCCCCTGGCCCTGACAGCAAAAAATCCTTATATCAAAGGATGGAGCCCACACCGAATTTGTCCCCACCTCAAACTTGTGCTGCCCTGATAGACCCAAGGGAGCCCTTCAAACTGACATCAGGAACCTGGACTGCTGAGTTTTCTTTCCCAGGGAAAATGGCCAAGGGTTGAGCCCAGGGGCCCCTAGCAATGACTGCAGAGAATTCTTATATCGAAGGATGGACCCCACACTGAAGTTGTCCCCACCTCAAACTTGTGCTGCCCTGATACACCCAAGGGAACCCTACAAACTGACATCATCAACCTGGACTGCTGAGTTTTCTTTCCCAGGGAAAATGGCCAAAGGATGTGCCCAGGGGCCCCTGGCCCTGACTGCAAAAAATGCTTATATGGAAGGATGGAGCCCAGACCGAAGTTGTCCGCAACTCAAACTTGTGCTGCCCTGATAGAATCAAGGGAGCTCTACAAACTGATATCAGGAACCTGGACTGCTGAGTTTTCTTTCCCAGGGTAAACGGCCAAAGGATGTGCCCAGGTGATCCCCCAAACCCTGTTCAAAGTACTCACCATCCTTCCATGAGACAGCCCTGGGAGCCTGCCATAAACTCTTCTTCTCCAGCAACTTAAATAACCTCCCCCCAGAGGGACCCCGCCCCTCTTCCTCATCATCTTAACAGCTCACACCTGTGTCTGGTCTGAGCCCTCATCAAGTTAGCAGCTCACACCTGTGGCTGCTCTGAGCCCTCATCAACTTTACAGCTCACACCTGCCACTGTTGCCACTCTCCAACAGCATCTCTTGGTCTGTCCCTCTCCAGCACACAGCCCACTTCTCACAGACACAGATCCAACAAAACTCTGCTACAGGTGTCGACTTTTCTTAATCCACCTGGTTACACGATTAAAACACATACATGCATTGATGGTCATTGACAGAAAGCTTTTTCCTGGAGAAAACAGTCCTTTTGCTGGCACACTTTGATACACCTTCGGAAAAAGCAGAATCTGCACCAACTCCTAAGACCCCTGCCGAGGAACCCAGCCCTGCCTGGGAAACCCAAAGCAGCAGACCTTGAAAAAGGAGGGGAAAAGTCAAGCTTGGAGTGGAAAAAGAGGATAGAAATACAGCAGGCTTTAAAAATGCCTGCACAGAGCAATAGTGGGAACCAGACACATTTATTCTTTCCTTGCTTTCTGCGATTACATAAATAGGAAGTAAGAACACGTTAAAAAAAAGGCAGAGCTAGGATTTTACAGGACTTTATTTTGGCAGGCTACATGACAAACACCTCTTCCGGGACTGCGATGCCTTTTGGGGAATGTTAGAGAAGAGAGGCAAAGGCCGGGAGCCCTTTTTGTTCCCTTCAGGACCTGCAGCCATTTTCCCTGGGAAAGAAAACTCAGCAGTCCAGGTTCCTGATGTCAGTTTGTAGGGCTCCCTTGGGTCTATCAGGGCAGCACAAGTTTGAGGTGGGGACAACTTCGGTGTGGGCTCCATCCTTCGATATAACGATTTTTTGCAGTGAGGCCCCAGCCCAGGGCCAGGGGCCCCTGGGCACATCCTTTTTCCATTTTCCTTGGGAAAGAAAACTCAGCAGTCCAGGTTCCTGATGTCAGTTTGTAGGGCGCCCTTGGGTGTATCAGGGTAGCACAAGTTTGAGGTGGGGACAATTTTGGTCTGGGCTCCATCCTTCGATATAAGGATTTTTTGCAGTCAGGGCCCAGCCCAGGTCCAGGGGCCCCTGGGCACATCCTTTGGCCATTTTACCTGGGAAAGAAAACTCAGCAGTCCAGGTTCCTGATGTCAGTTTGTAGGGCTCCCTTGGGTCTATCAGGGCAGCACAAGTTTGAGGTGGGGACAACTTTGGTCTGGGGTCCATCTTTATATATATGGACTTTTTGCAGTGCTGTTCCAGCTCGCGGCCACGGGCCCCTGGGCACATCCTTTTTCCATTTTCCCTGGGAAAGAAAACTCAGCAGTCCAGGTTCCTGATGTCAGTTTGTAGGGCTCCCTTGGGTCTATCAGGGCAGCACAAGTTTGAGGTGGGGACAACTTCGGTGTGGGCTCCATCCTTCGATATAAGGATTTTTTGCAGTGAGGCCCCAGCCCAGGGCCAGGGGCCCCTGGGCACATCCTTTTTCCATTTTCCTTGGGAAAGAAAACTCAGCAGTCCAGGTTCCTGATGTCAGTTTGTAGGGCGCCCTTGGGTGTATCAGGGTAGCACAAGTTTGAGGTGGGGACAATTTTGGTCTGGGCTCCATCCTTCGATATAAGGATTTTTTGCAGTCAGGGCCCAGCCCAGGTCCAGGGGCCCCTGGGCACATCCTTTGGCCATTTTACCTGGGAAAGAAAACTCAGCAGTCCAGGTTCCTGATGTCAGTTTGTAGGGCTCCCTTGGGTCTATCAGGGCAGCACAAGTTTGAGGTGGGGACAACTTTGGTCTGGGGTCCATCTTTATATATATGGACTTTTTGCAGTGCTGTTCCAGCTCGCGGCCACGGGCCCCTGGGCACATCCTTTGGCCATTTTCCCTGGGAAAGAAAACTCAGCAGTCCAGGTTCCTGATGTCAGTTTGTAGGGCTCCCTTGGGTCTATCAGGGCAGCACAAGTTTGAGGTGGGGACAACTTCGGTGTGGGCTCCATCCTTCGATATAAGGATTTTTTGCAGTCAGGGCCAGGGGCCCCTGGGCACATCCTTTTTCCATTTTCCCTGGGAAAGAAAACTCAGCAGTCCAGGGTCCTGATGTCAGTTTGTAGGGCTCCCTTGGGTCTATCAGGGCAGCACAAGTTTGAGGTGGGGACAACTTCGGTGTGGGGTCCATCCTTCGATATAAGGATTTTTTGCAGTCAGGGTCAGGGGCCCCTGGGCATATCCTTTTTCCATTTTCCCTGGGAAAGAAAACTCAGCAGTCCAGGTTCCTGATGTCAGTTTGTAGGGCTCCCTTGGATCTATCAGGGCAGCACAAGTTTGAGGTGGGTGCGGTTTGGGCCTGGATTGTATTTTTCTATGTTCATATTTCCTGCACTCAGCTGCCCACCCAGGACCGCATGGTGCTCTGCATGAAGTCCAGCTGTTTTCTCTAGGAAAGCATGCTCGCCAGTCCCGGTTCCTGAAGTCAGTTTTCGATTTTTGCTTGGGTTCATCCAGGCAACCCCTCATTGACATGAAAGCAGCTTGGGTCCACAACACATCCTTCTCCATTCAGATTTTAAAGGGGCAACCCTTTTTTCATGGCTTCTGGCTCTTGGACTCTGTCGCTGGCCCTATTCTGTGTGAAACATGGCTCTCCCTCTTCACTTCCTGATGTCAATTTTGAGGAGGTCCTTGTCTCTTCCAGGACAGGCAGAATTCTTGCTGTCAGCAGTTTTGCTGCTGGATAAATCCTGTGCCATTCAGAACAAAAAGATGTAGAAAGTCACCTGGAGCCACAGGCCTTGTGACCCGACCTCTGCCCTTTTTCCGTGTAAAACCTACCTCACCCTCCCTGTGTGTTGATGTGTGCTCACTGGAGGCGTGCTGCTCTCCAAAGGCAGTGAGAGTTCCTGGTGTTGGCAGCTGGTGTCTGCAAGAAATCATTCACTGTTTGCAATTTTGGAAGCACAATTCCTGTTTGGCCAGGGGAAAGACTGTTAATTATCTTGGCAATTAAAATCTGGCACCGCATTGTTGAAGGGTCTGGCAAAGGGCTGTGTAGGGGAGGGAACACCCCACAGGACCTTTCTTCACCTCATCCCCCACTCCTAGGTGTAGCAGCTCCCCGTGTGAGCAGCTGCTTTCAGTGCAGCTACCTGGGCACACCTGCACAGGGAGCTGCTAATCCAGAGGGGCTAACAGGGGTATCCCAAGTGTCCCTCCAGGAGCTATGGCTGGAACATCCAGCAGGGATCGGGGAGCAGCCGGACCCACCCGGGCACGAGCATCCCTTTGAGAAAATGCCAAGGGAAGAGCCCTCTTGCCAAGGGGCAGCACCTGAGCAGGCCGGGCAGCATGTGGGGTTCCACGGGAGAGCTTTCAACTTTCCCCTTTTATTGTGTCAGTCCCTCCTTAGAACCCCCAGACCTTCCACAGCGCTCCCAGAAAAAAGAGGGGTTATGGAGAGAAAAGGGGTTTAAATTGTGGGAAAAAGCTTCCTTTTCCATTATTTCTTGTGTTCAAATCATGAGGGAATCCATTTCCCCTGCAATTTGTAATGCATGGTGTATTCAATATATATTCAAGTATTGTTTATAGAAAGATTTTTTTGTTTTTGTTTTTGTTTTTATTTGGTTAGAGGCAGGGCATTAATGGAAAAAATATGAATATACATTTTATTTTGATATTGTTCTAAATATGGAAATATATATTCAATGTATACAGATATATATAAAAATATAAAATAGAAATAAAAATAGTATTAGGAAGAGATAGACTATAAATAGCACCATACATCAATCTACATTTAAAATGTAAATTTGACTATAAATGCGAAAAATAGAAATAGATTTAAATGGAGTTTAAATAAAGGGTTTTTTAAAAAGATTTTTACTTGGATAGAGTCAGGTTTTTATTTTAATCAATATAAGCCTTTTAGAACTCTAAATCTAACTATAGAAATATGTAAGCAATCTATTAAGATATGTATAAAATCTAAAATATAATAAAATATAATAAATGGAATAAATGTAAGGAATTATGAAAATACAATTATATATAAATATACATTATAAATCCGAATGTGAATATAAATGTGAAAAATGTAAAAATAAACTCTATTGAAATACAGTTTAAGAGGAAAGGTTTTTTCTTTTGCTTCCTATCGGGTCAGAGGCAGGTTTTTTGTTCCGTTCTTTCCCGCGCAGATCTTTGGGGCATTCGCTGCTGACGGCGCAGTGCTGCCGCCGTGTGGGCAGAGAGCGGCACTGCAGCCCGCCGCCCGCGGCCGCCATCTTGGGAGTGGCTTGGCGCGGACTCGCTTGACCTTCTCAAGAGGGCGCGAAAATGAGGACGTTGAAATTCGAGGACCCGTGTCTGTTTTTTACACTGCCTGAATTGCCCGCACTGCCGGCGCCCCGCAACGGGATTTTCCGCGGCGTTTCTGGTATCCTGCACACGGGCCATGGGGTCAGCAGCGCCGCAAGCGTGCGGGTTTTTGGCGGGAGCCGACAGGCATCAGCAGAAACGCCTGTCACCATCAAGGTCCCCACGGACCGCCATCTTGTAGCGGACTCACTTGGCAAATGCTGCCACCTTGTGGACACAGGGCGGTACTGCAGCCCCGCAGCCGGCGCGACCCCAAAACCACCGGGACGGCCCTGGAGCGCCCAAAATTCCCTTAGGGACCCCAAAAACCCCCCTGGGACCCACAAAATTCCCTTCGGGACCCAGAACACCCCCCTGGGACCCTCAAAATTCCCTTCAGAACCCAGATAACCCCCCTGGGACCACCAAAATTCCCTTCAGGACCCCGAAAACCCCCCTGGGACACCCAAAATTCCCATCAGGGTCCCCAAAATTCCTCCTGGGAAGCCCCCAAAACTCTTTGAGACCCCAAAATTCCCTTCAAGACGCCAAAATTCCTCATGGGACCCCCCAAAACCCCCTGAGACCCCCAAAATTTCCATCAGGGTCACCAAAATTATTTCTGGAACCCCCAAAAACTTCGTGAGACCCCCAAAATTCTTTTCAGGACCCCAAAACCTCCCCCAGGACCCTAAAAATTCTACTCGGGACCTCCAAAATTCCCCCCAAAAACCCCCGGAGACCCTCAAAATTCTCCCCAGGACTCCAAACCTCTCCCTGGAATGCCTAAAATTCCATTTGGGACCCCAAAGCCCCCCTGGGAGCCCCAGAATTCCCTTCAGGACCCGGAAATTTCTCCTGGGACCCCCAAAAACCCCCTGGGACACCCAAAATTCCCTTTGGGACCCCAAAACCCCCCCTAGGACCCCCAAAATTCCCTTCAGGACCCCAAAATTCCTCCTGGGACCCCCCAAATACTTCCAGAGACCCCCAAAATTCCCTTCAGAACCCCAAACCCTCCCCAGGACCCACAAAATTCTACTCGGGACCCCCAAAATTCATCCCAAAAAAACCCTGAGACCCTGAAAATTCTCCCCAGGACTCCAAAACCCCCACTGGGACCCCTCAAAATTCCCATCAGACTCCCCGAAATTCCTCCTGGGACCCCCCAAAACTCCTTGACACCCCAAAATTCCCTTCAGGACCCCGAAAGTCCTCATGGGACCCCCCCAAAACCCCCTGAGACCCCCAGAATTCCCATCAGGGTCCCCAAAATTTCTTCCTGGGACTCCCCAAAAACTTCGTGAGACCCCAAAATTCCCTTCAGAACCCCAAACGTACCCCCAGGACCCTCAAAATTCCACCCAGGACTCCAAAACCCCCCCTGGAACGCCCAAAATTCACTTCGGGACTCCAAAACCCCCCCTGGGACCCCTAAAAATTCCCATCAGAGTCCTCGAAATTCCTCCTGGGACCCCCCAAAACTCCTTGAGACCCCCAAAGTTTCCTTCAGGACCCCAAACCCACCCCCAGAACCCCCAAAATTCTACTCAGGACCCCCGAAATTCCTCCCAAAAAAACCCTGAGACCATCAAAATTCTCCCCAGGACTCCAAAACCCCCCCTGGGACTCCCAAAATTCCCTTCCAGACTCCAAAACCCTCCTGGGACCCCCAAAATTCCCATCGGGGTCCCAAAAATTCCTCTTGGGACCCCCCAAAAACTCCCAGAGACCCCAAAATTCACTTCAGGACCATAAAACCTCCCCAGGACCCCCAAAATTCTACCTGGGACCCCCAAAATTCCTCCCAAAAAAGCCCTTAGACCCCCAAAATTCTCCCCAGGACTCCAAAACCCCCCCTGTGACTCCCAAAATTCCCTTCAGGACCCCGAAATTTTTCCTGGGACCCCCCAAAAACTCCAGAGACCAAAAAATTCCCTTTGGGACCCTCAAAACCCCGCCTGGGACCCCCAAAATTCCCTTTGGGACTCCAAAAACCCCCCTGGGACCCCCAAAATTCCCATCACGGTCCCCAAAATTCCTCCTGGGACCCCCCCAAAAACTCCCTGAGACCCAAAAATTCCCTTCAGGACCCCAAACCCTCCCCAGGACCCACAAAATTCTACTCGGGACCCCCAAAATTCCTCCCAAAAACCCCCTGAGACCCCCAAAATTCTCCCCAGGACTCCAAAACTCCCCCTGGGACGCCCAAAATTCCCTTCAGGACCCCAAAACCCCCCCTGGGACTCCCAAAATTCCCATCAGGGTCCCCGAAATTCCTCCAGGTACCCCCAAAAACCCCCTGAGCCCCCTAAAATTCCCTTCCGGACCCCAACCCACCCCCTTGGAACTCCCAAAATTCCCATTGGGACCCCAAAACCCCCCCTGGTCCCCCAAAATTCCCTTCCGGACTCCAAAAATCCCCCCGGGAGCCCCAAATTCCCATCAGGGTCCCCAAAATTCTTTCTGGGACCCCCCAAAAACTTCCTGAGACCCCAAAATTCACTTCAGGACCCCAAACCTCCCCCCCAGGACCCCCAAAATTCTACTCGGGACCCTCAAAATTCCTCCCAAAAACCCCCTAAGACCCTCAAAATTTTCCCCAGGACTTCAAAACTCCCCCTATGACTCCCAAAATTCCCTTCGGGACCTCAAAACTTCCCCCAGGACCCACAAAATTCTACTCAGGACCCCAAAATTCCTCCCAAAACTCCCCTGAGACCCTCAAAATTCTCCCCAGGACTCCAAAAACCCCCTGGGACACCCAAAATTCCCTTCAGGACCCCAAAACCCTCCCTGGGACCCCCAGATTTCTTTTCAGGACCCCTGTGGGAACTCATAATGTCTCTCAGACATTTTTAGTGGTTCCAGGCCTTGGTCAGAAGCATTTGGGACCCTGGCAGGCAGCTGGAAACAGCTGTGATTGTGAGTTTGAGCCATGGAATGAGTTACCAACTTTGGAGGTGGAACAAGCAATCACAAAAGGTTAGATAGTATAGTAAAAGTAATTACAAAGTAGAGGGGAAATTTTTTTAGTATTGTACAAGGGGGTTTTAGCACCTGTACAGGGGGGTTTTCACTTTGTACATGGAGGTCAGAAGTTCTAAGATGGAGGAAAGTGGGCTGATCCTGTTCTTCCTCCTTCTTTTTCCTTACCTCCATGTTCTTGGTGATGTTGGCACTCACAGATTGGTTTAGAGTAGAAAAACACTTGGCAACGTAGGTAGTAGGTACTGGGGAATAATTGTAAACATGTTATACGTAATATATCTTATAAAAGATAGCAGCAGCCCTGGGTGGGGGGAGAGACGAAGAAGACAGCAGATAGAGAGGATGTCAGGGTGTGTGTGTGCCTCTGCCCAGGCCGCTGATCAAACAGCCGCAGTCCAAGAACATAATCTGTTAGATAACTAGCGATAAACTGCCTTGAGACCGAACAGCTAAGCCTGCGGAGTTTTTCTTTGGAAGCACGGGTTGGAGGAGGAATTTCACCACCATATGAGACCCCAGAGAAAGGCTGGGGTTCTCACAAACCCCAAATTCCTCCTGGGACCCTCCACGAACTCCCAGAGACCCCCAAAATTCCCTTCGGGACCCCAAACCCCCCCCAGGACCCTCAAAATTCTAGTCGGGACCCCCAAAATTCCTCCCAAAAACCCCCTGAGACCATCAAAATTGCCTTCGGGACTCCAAAACCCCTCCTGGAATGCCCAGAATTCCATTTGGGACCCCAAAAACCCCTCTAGGGCCTCCAAAATTCCCATCAGGGTCCCCGAAATCCCTCCTGGGACCCCCCAAGATTACTTGAGACCCCAAATTTCCCTTCAGGACTCCAAAATTTCTACTGGAAACCCCAAAAACTCCCAGAGACCCCCAAAATTCCCTTCAGAACCCCAAACCCTCCCCAGGACCCACAAAATTCCACTCAGGACCCCCAAAATTCTACCCAAAAACCCCCTGAGACCCTCAAAATTCTCCCCAGGACTCCAAATCTCCCCCTGGGACGTCCAAAATTCCCTTTGGGACCCCAAACCCCCCCCTGGGACCCCCAAAATTCCTATCAGGGTCCCCGAAATTCCTCCTGGGACACCCCAAAACCCCCTGAGACCCCCAAAATTCCCTTCAGGACCTAAACCCTCCCCAGTACCCACAAAATTCTCTTTGGGACCCCAAAATTCCTCCCAAAAACCTCCTGAGATCCCCAAAATTCTCCCCAGGACTCCAAAACCCCCCCTGGGATGCCCAAAATTCCCTTTGGGACCCCAAAACCCCCCCTAGGACCCCCAAAATTCCCTTCCGGACCCCAAAACCCCCCCTGGGACCCCCAAAATTCTCATCAAGGTCCCCAAAATTCCTTCTGGGATCCCCCAAAAACCCCTGAGACCCTAAAATTCCCTTCCGAAACCCAAAACCTCCCCCAGGACCCCCAAAATTCTACTCGGGACCACCAAAATTTCTCCCAAAAACCCCTGAGACCCTCAAAATTTTCCCCAGGACTCCAAAACCCCCCCGGGAGGCCCAAAATTCCCTTCAGGACCCCAAAACCCCCCTGGGACTTCCAAATTTCCCTTTAGGACCCCTGAAATGCCTCCTGGGACCCCAAAAACTCTCTGAGAACCCCCCAAAAACCTCTCCAGTACCTCAAAACCACCCCGGGACCCCCAAAATTCCCATCAGGATCCCCAAAATTCCTCCTGGGACCCCCCCAAAACTCCCTGAGACCCCAAAATTCCCTTCAGGACCCCCAAACCCCCCATGGGACCCCCAAAATTCCCTTCGGGACCCCAGAACACCCCCTGGACCCCCAAAATTCTACTCGTCACCCCAAAACACCTTCTGGGACCTCCAAATTTCTCTTTAGGACCCCTGAAATTTTTCCTGGGTCCCCAAAAACTCCCTGAGACCCCCCCAAAAACCTCTCCAGGACCTCAAAACACCCCCTGGGACCCCCAAAATTCCCATCAAGGTCCCCAAAATTCCTTCTGGGATCGCCCAAAAACTCTCTGAGACCCCCTAAATTCCCTTCATGACTCCCCAAAAACCCCCTGACACCCCAAAATTCCTCCTGGGATGCTGCAAAGACCTTCCAGAGCCCCCCAGGATCCCCCCAATTTTGGGTCCCCCCCCAATTCGGGGTTCCCCCCGATTTTTAGGTCCCCAGGCTGGTGGCTCATGAGGACGACCCCAACTCGGACCCCGAACACCCCCCGGATTCAGCCCTCCATGTGTCCTTGGTATCAGAGGCTGGAATTGCAGAGTTGCCACTTTACCCCCAGACGTAATTTTTGATGTGGTTGTGCCACTTGAACAGTATTTGAAATCTGTTTGTGCTCTTGCAGCAGCATTTCCGAACCACAATGGAAATTTAGCCCTTCTGCCTGGGGCTGCTCACAGAATCGTGGAATCCCAGAAGGGTTTGGATGGGAAGGCACCTTTATTTAAAGCTTGTCCCGTTCCACCCCTGCCATGGGCAGGGACACCTTCCACCATGCCAGGGTGCTCCAAGCCCTGTCCAGCCTGGCTTTGGACACTTCCAGGGATCCGGGGGCAGCCACAGCTTCTGTGGGCAACCTGTGCTGGACAGCAGCTTTGAAAGGCAGAGTGAAGTACAGCTGTGATTTTTGTGCTGCCCCTAACTTTGTATTGCCTGGCAAATGTGCCTTTGGGGTTTTTTGGGGTTTTTTGGGGTTTTTTTTTTAGTTTTTTTGGGTGTTTTTTTTTTTAATTTTTTGTGACTAAAAAGCTACCTTGTGTTCCTGGAATGTTGCATTCTACCTCTGTTGTTTTCCCAGTCAGTCTGGATCCTCTGCTTACATTTTTTCCTTCACTTATTAGATGTCATGGATGTGCTGGCTGTTCTGATGGAGGGCAGTGATGGCTTAGATGAAGGAATTGGGTTCTCTTTAAATGAAGACGTGATTATCCAAACATTTCCCTTCAGTGCTGTTGTCCCTGCTGCATGAGCAGCCAGGAATATGCTGTTGTTTCAGTCTGAAAATGGAACAGGTACAGGGGTTTTTTTATGTTTTATGTGTCATTTCTAGCAGTGGAGTGAAAGCGGCATCATTTCTACCCTCTTGTAATAATTTTTTACCATTTATCATTTTTTACCTTGAGGCATTTTATTATCTTCCCTGCAAGCAGCAGGAGGTGCAGATTCACGGTGCTTTGTGCTCAGGAGGGGCATTGAAGCTCTGTAGGTGCTTCTGCCCTTTTTCCCTGACCCTGAAGAGAAGGGACACTGTCCCTGCATGGACAGTCTTGGTCTGGAAGTAGCTGGCCTCAGTAACACAGCGTTTTAAGGGCAGAGCGTGGCGATCAGGAGAGGAAGGTGGTTCCCGTGCCTGTGGGCAGCTCTTCCTGAGAGCAGGGAGAGGGGACTGCCTTGTTAAGTAGGAAGTGGGTGCGTTTCCCAAGGAAAACTTCAGAAATTAAGCTCCAGGGGCAAACACTGTGAGGTTCTACCACCTCCTTGAGGACATCCTTAAAACCACAGGGGCATCAGCAGGGCTTGGAGCAGGACTGGCCAACCCCAGAGCACCTCACGAAGCCCTCTGTGTGTCTGTGGCAGTCGAGTAGCACCTGGGGGGTGCTGAAAGTCCCAGTTCTGAGAGAAAATTCTGTTTAACTCGTACACGTTGGCTGGGTGTGTCCCCCCAGTACAGCTCGGTTCTTCTCTGAGGCGGTGCCTGGCAGGGTCTCTCCCTGTTAAGGGCTGGGCGTGTTTTTGGCACAACACAGTGAAGGTGGATTATTTGCTTAAGCAAGAGCTGATGATGTCTGGAGGGTTTTTCAGGTACCTCAGCGGCCAGGAGCACCTGTCTAGGTCACTAGGAACACTTTTTGATCTCGATCAGTTCTTTTCTGCGTGAGGCTCTGTCGGCTGCTGGCAAGGCCCAAAGTAAGGAAGGTTGCCCCAGTGTCCGTGCTCATGTCAATAGTTTAATTTATTTGGCTTTTCTAGGAGCAGACATCGTGGAGGACCTTGGTGCTGTTTTCACTGGCCTCCTGCACTCTCTGAGAGAACCCCTTGCTCCCTGCGTGACGTTCCAGCTCTGTGACAAAGCTGCTAAGTATCCTCAGCTCTACCAGTTTAACCAATACTATAGACTCTGGATGCCCAAGCAGTCCCAGGCACCTGTGGTATGGAATCCCTGAAGTCACTGAATTCTTGAGCCAGTATTCCTATAAAATCCTCGCAGTCGACAGAGGTAACATTTCCATCAGAAACAGCGTTTTTATTGAGGAGGTAATTCTGCATCTCTTGTTGATCGTGCTGGGGACACATGTTTGCTCCAGGGCTTTTCTCTGATGGCACAAGAGGTCTCTGTGGTGTTTGGGAGGCGATGCCAGGGCTCAGGGCTCATACAGAGACTCCTCACCGGGCACAGCAGAGCCTGGTGTGTGCTGTGGCCTCTGTTTACAGCGCCCGGAGTTCCCCCGGGTGGGTGGAGGATCACAGGCCCCTGGGCTGGGTTTGGTGAGTTTTTCTCAGCTCAGCAGTGTGAACACTCCAGATGCCCCTGGGGACACTGCTGGACAGCATCCATCCACTCTCTCCATCCACTCATTTGTACCCAGGAATGTAGGAAACTCTGACTGGGGACGGGCAGTAGTTCTGAAAATCATGCCCTAGCCTTTTTCTTCAGGAATGAACCAAGCGAGTGCCCTGAAACCAGCGGAGCAGCTGCAGGAGCTGAAGGGAACAGAAAGGGCTCCCCGGCACCTTTTGCCTCCGTTCTCTGCCATTCCCCAAAAGGCGTCGCAGTCCCTGAAGAGGTGTCTGTCATGCAGCCTGCCAAAATAAAGACCTGTAAAATCCTAGCTCTGCCTTTTGTTTAACGTGTTCTTACTTCCTATTTATGTCATCACAGAAAGCAAGGAAAGAAGAAATGTGTCTGGTTCCCACTATTGCTCCGTGCAGGCATTTTTAAAGCCTGCTGTACTTCTGTCCTCTTTTTCCACTCCAAGCTTGACTTTTGCCCTCCTTTTTTGAGGTCTGCTGCTTTGGGTGTCCCAGGCAGGGCTGGGTTCGTCAGCAGGGGTCTTAGGAGTTGGTGCAGATTCTGCTTTTTGCCATAGTGTATCAAAGTGTGCCAGCAAAAGGACTGTTTTCTCCAGGGGAAAGCTTTCTCTCAAAGACCATCAATGCATGTATGTGTTTTAATCGTGTAACCAGGTGGATTAAGAAAAGCCGACACCTGTAGCAGATTTTTGTTGGATCTGTGTCTGTGAGAAGTCGGCTGTGTGCTGGAGAGGGAGAGACCAAGAGACGCTGTTGGAGAGTGGATACAGTGCCAGGTGTGAGCTGTTAGCATGATGAGGGCTCAGAGCAGCCACAGGTGTGAGCTGTTAAGTTGATGAGGGCTCAGAGCAGCCACAGGTGTGAGCTGTCAGGATGATGACGAGAGGCGGGGTCCCTCCGGGGGGAGGTTAATTAAGGGCGAGGCTTTGCCCCAGCCCGTTTTTGCATGGAGCTGCTGGAGAAGAGGAGTTTATGGGGAGCTCCCGGGACTGTCTCATGGAAGGACGGTGAGTGCTTTGGACTGGGTCCGGGGGATCACCTGGACATATCCTTTGCCACTTCCCCTGGGAAAGAAAACTCAGCAGTCCAGGTTCCTGATGTCAGTTTGTAGGGCTCCCTTGGGACTATCAAGGCAGCACAAGGTTGAGGTGAGGACAACTTAGGTGTGGGGACCATCATTTGATATAAGGACTTTTTGCTGTCAGTCCCAGCCCAGTGTGGGGGGCCCCTGGGCACATCCTTTTTCCATTTTCCCTGGGAAAGAAAACTCAGCAGTCCAGGTTCCTGATGTCAGTTTGTAGGGCTCCCTTGGGTCTATCAGGGCAGCACAAGTTTGAGGTTTCAACAACTTCGGTGTGGGGTCCATCCTTCGATATAAGGATTTTTTGCAGTCAGGGCCAGGGGCCCCTGGGCACATCCTTTTTCCATTTTCCCTGGGAAAGAAAACTCAGCAGTCCAGGTTCCTGATGTCAGTTTGTAGGGCTCCCTTGGGTCTATCAGGGCAGCACAAGTTTGAGGTGGGGACAACTTCGGTGTGGGGTCCATCCTTCGATATAAGGATTTTTTGCAGTCAGGGCCAGAGGCCCCTGGGCACATCCTTTTTCCATTTTCCCTGGGAAAGAAAACTCAGCAGTCCAGGTTCCTGATGTCAGTTTGTAGGGCTCCCTTGGGTCTATCAGGGTAGCACAAGTTTGAGGTGGGGACAACTTCGGTGTGGGGTGCATCCTTCGATATAAGGAGTCTTTGCAGTCAGCTCCAAGCCCAGGACCAGGGGCCCCTGGGCACATCCTTTTTCCATTTTCCCTGGGAAAGAAAACTCAGCAGTCCAGGTTCCTGATGTCAGTTTGTAGGGCTCCCTTGGGTGTATCAGGGCAGCGCAAGTTTGAGGTGGGGACAACTTTGGTGTGGGGTCCATCCTTCAATATAAGGATTTTTTGCAGTCAGGGCCAGGGCCCCGTGGGCACAGCCTTTTTCCATTTTCCCTGGGAAAGAAAATTCAGCAGTCCAGGTTCCTGATGTCAGTTTGTAGGGCTCCCTTGGGTCTATCAGGGCAGCACAAGTTTGAGGTGGGGACAACTTCGGTGTGGGGTGCATCCTTCGATATAAGGATTCTTTGAAGTCAGAGCCCTGACCAGGGCCAGGGGCCCCTGGGCACATCCTTTTTCCATTTTCCCTGGGAAAGAAAACTCAGCAGTCCAGGTTCCTGATGTTACTTTGTAGGGCTCCCTTGGTTCTATCAGGGCAGCACAAGTTTGAGGTGGGGACAGCTTCGGTGTGGGGTCCATCCTTCGATACAAGGAATTTTTGCAGTCAGGGCCAGGTGCCCCTGGGCACATCCTTTTTCCATTTTCCCTGGGAAAGAAAACTCAGCAGTCCAGGTTCCTGATGTCAGTTTGTAGGGCTCCCTTGGGTCTATCAGGGTAGCACAAGTATGAGGTGGGGACAACTTCGGTGTGGGGTCCATCCTTCGATATAAGGATTCTTTGCAGTCAGGGCCAGGGGCCCAGGGCCAGGAGACCCTGGGCACATCCTTTTTCCATTTTCCCTGGGAAAGAAAACTCAGCAGTCCAGGTTCCTGATGTCAGTTTGTAGGGCTCCCTTGGGTCTATCAGGGTAGCACAAGTTTGAGATGGGGACAACTTCGGTGTGGGGTCCATCCTTCGATATAAGGATTTTTTGCAGTCAGGGCCAGGGGCCCCTGGGCACATCCTTTTTCCATTTTCCCTGGGAAAGAAAACTCAGCAGTCCAGGTTCCTGATGTCAGTTTGTAGGGCTCCCTTGGGTCTATCAGGGCAGCACAAGTTTGAGGTGGGGACAACTTCGGTGTGGGGTCCATCCTTCGATATAAGGATTCTTTGCAGTGAGGTCCCTGACCAGGGCCAGGGGCCCCTGGGCACAACCTTTGGCCATTTTCCCTGGGAAAGAAAACTCAGCAGTCCAGGTTCCCTATGTCAGTTTGTAGGGTTCCCTTGGGTGTATCAGGGCAGCACAAGTTTGAGGTGGGGACAACTTCGGTGTGGGGTCCATCCTTCGATATAAGGATTTTTTGCAGTCAGGGCCAGGGGCCCCTGGGCACATCCTTTTTCCTTTTTCCCTGGGAAAGAAAACTCAGCAGTCCAGGTTCCTGATGTCAGTTTGTAGGGCTCCCTTGGGTCTATCAGGGCAGCACAAGTTTGAGGTGGGGACAACTTCGGTGTGGGCTCCATCCTTCGATATAAGGATTTTTTGCAGTCAGGGCCAGGGGCCCCTGGGCACATCCTTTTTCCATTTTCCCTGGGAAAGAAAACTCAGCAGTCCAGGTTCCTGATGTCAGTTTGTAGGGCTCCCTTGGGTCTATCAGGGCAGCACAAGTTTGTGGTGGAGAACACTTTGGTGTGGGGTCCATCCTTCGATATAAGGATTCTTTGCAGTCAGGGCCAGGGGCCCCTGGGCACATCCTTTTTCCATTTTCCCTGGGAAAGAAAATTCAGCAGTCCAGGTTCCTGATGTCAGTTTGTAGGGCTCCCTTGGGTCTATCAGGGCAGCACAAGTTTGAGGTGGGGACAACTTTGGTGTGGGCTCCATCCTTCGATATAAGGATTTTTTGTAGTGAGGCCCCAGCCCAGGACCAGGGACCCCTGGGCATATCCTTTTTCCATTTTCCCTGGGAAAGAAAACTCAGCAGTCCAGGTTCCTGATGTCAGTTTGTAGGGTTCCCTTGGGTGTATCAGGGCAGCAAAAGTTTGAGGTGGGGACAACTTCGGTGTGGGCTCCATCCTTCGATATAAGGATTCTTTGCAGTGTGGCCCCAGCCCATGGCTAGAGGCCCCTGGGCACATCCTTTTTCCATTTTCCCTGGGAAAGAAAACTCAGCAGTCCAGGTTCCTGATGTCAGTTTGTAGGGCTCCCTTGGGTCTATCAGGGCAGCACAAGTTTGAGGTGGGGACAACTTTGGTATGGGCTCCATCTTTCGATATAAGAATTTTTTGCAGTCAGGGCCAGGGGCCCCTGGGCACATCCTTTTTCCATTTTCCCTGGGAAAGAAAACTCAGCAGTCCAGGTTCCTGATGTCAGTTTGTAGGGCTCCCTTGGGCCTATCAGGGCAGAACAAGTTTGAGGTGGGGACAACTTTGATGTGGGCTCCATCTTTCGATATAAGGATTTTTTGCAGTCAGGGCCAGGGTCCCCTGGGCACATCCTTTTTCCATTTTCCCTGGGAAAGAAAACTCAGCAGTCCAGGTTCCTGATGTCAGTTTGTAGGGCTCCCTTGGGTCTATCAGGGCAGCACAAGTTTGAGGTGGAGAACACTTTGGTGTGGGGTCCATCCTTCGATATAAGGATTTTTTGCAGTCAGGGCCAGGGGCCCCTGGGCACATCCTTTTTCCATTTTCCCTGGGAAAGAAAACTCAGCAGTCCAGGTTCCTGATGTCAGTTTGTAGGGCTCCCTTGGGTCTATCAGGGCAGCACAAGTTTGAGGTGGGGACAACTTCGGTGTGGGCTCCATCCTTCGATATAAGGATTTTTTGCAGTCAGGGCCAGGGGCCCCTGGGCACATCCTTTTTCCATTTTCCCTGGGAAAGAAAACTCAGCAGTCCAGGTTCCTGATGTCAGTTTGTAGGGCTCCCTTGGGTCTATCAGGGCAGCACAAGTTTGAGGTGGGGACAACTTTGGTGTGGGGTCAATCCTTCGATATAAGGATTTTTTGCAGTGAGGCCCCAGCCCAGGGCCAGGGCCCCCTGGGCACATCCTTTTTCCATTTTCCCTGGGAAAGAAAACTCAGCAGTCCAGGTTCCTGATGTCAGTTTATAGGGCTCCCTTGGGTCTATCAGGGCAGCACAAGTTTGAGGTGGGGACAACTTCGGTGTGGGGTCCATCCTTCGATATAAGGATTTTTTGCAGTCAGGGCCAGGGGCCCCTGGGCACATCCTTTTTCCATTTTCCCTGGGAAAGAAAACTCAGCAGTCCAGGTTCCTGATGTCAGTTTGTAGGGCTCCCTTGGGTCTATCAGGGCAGCACAAGTTTGAGGTGGGGACAACTTTGGTGTGGGCTCCATCCTTCGATATAAGGATTTTTTGTAGTGAGGCCCCAGCCCAGGACCAGGGACCCCTGGGCACATCCTTTTTCCATTTTCCCTGGGAAAGAAAACTCAGCAGTCCAGGTTCCTGATGTCAGTTTGTAGGGTTCCCTTGGGTGTATCAGGGCAGCACAAGTTTGAGGTGGGGACAACTTCGGTGTGGGCTCCATCCTTCGATATAAGGATTTTTTGCAGTCAGGGCCAGGGGCCCCTGGGCCTATCCTTTTTCCATTTTCCCTGGGAAAGAAAACTCAGCAGTCCAGGTTCCTGATGTCAGTTTGTAGGGCTCCCTTGGGTCTATCAGGGCAGCACAAGTTTGAGGTGGGGACAACTTCGGTGTGGGCTCCATCCTTCGATATAAGGATTCTTTGCAGTGTGGCCCCAGCACATGGCTAGAGGACCGTGGGCACATCCTTTTTCCATTTTCCCTGGGAAAGAAAACTCAGCAGTCCAGGTTCCTGATGTCAGTTTGTAGGGCTCCCTTGGGTCTATCAGGGCAGCACAAGTTTGAGGTGGGGACAACTTCGGTGTGGGCTCCATCCTTCGATATAAGGATTTTTTGCAGTCAGGGCCAGGGGCCCCTGGGCACATCCTTTTTCCATTTTCCCTGGGAAAGAAAACTCAGCAGTCCAGGTTCCTGATGTCAGTTTGTAGGGCTCCCTTGGGTCTATCAGGGCAGCACAAGTTTGAGGTGGGGACAACTTCGGTGTGGGGTCAATCCTTCGATATAAGGATTTTTTGCAGTGAGGCCCCAGCCCAGGGCCAGGGCCCCCTGGGCACATCCTTTTTCCATTTTCCCTGGGAAAGAAAACTCAGCAGTCCAGGTTCCTGATGTCAGTTTGTAGGGCTCCCTTGGGTCTATCAGGGCAGCACAAGTTTGAGGTGGGGACAACTTCGGTGTGGGGTCCATCCTTCGATATAAGGATTTTTTGCAGTCAGGGCCAGGGGCCCCTGGGCACATCCTTTTTCCATTTTCCCTGGGAAAGAAAACTCAGCAGTCCAGGTTCCTGATGTCAGTTTGTAGGGCTCCCTTGGGTCTATCAGGGCAGCACAAGTTTGAGGTGGGGACAACTTCGGTGTGGGCTCCATCCTTCGATATAAGGATTCTTTGCAGTGTGGCCCCAGCACATGGCTAGAGGACCGTGGGCACATCCTTTTTCCATTTTCCCTGGGAAAGAAAACTCAGCAGTCCAGGTTCCTGATGTCAGTTTGTAGGGCTCCCTTGGGTCTATCAGGGCAGCACAAGTTTGAGGTGGGGACAACTTTGGTGTGGGCTCCATCCTTCGATATAAGGATTTTTTGCAGTCAGGGCCAGGGGCCCCTGGGCACATCCTTTTTCCATTTTCCCTGGGAAAGAAAACTCAGCAGTCCAGGTTCCTGATGTCAGTTTGTAGGGCTCCCTTGGGTCTATCAGGGCAGCACAAGTTTGAGGTGGAGAACACTTTGGTGTGGGGTCCATCCTTCGATATAAGGATTTTTTGCTGTCAGTGCTAGGGGCCCCTGGGCACATCCTTTTTCCATTTTCCCTGGGAAAGAAAGCTCAGCAGTCCAGGTTCCTGATGTCAGTTTGTAGGGCTCCCTTGGGTCTATCAGGGCAGCACAAGTTTGAGGTGGGGACAACTTTGATGTGGTCTCCATCTTTCGATATAAGGATTTTTTGCAGTCAGGGCCAGGGTCCCCTGGGCACATCCTTTTTCCATTTTCCCTGGGAAAGAAAACTCAGCAGTCCAGGTTCCTGATGTCAGTTTGTAGGGCTCCCTTGGGTCTATCAGGGCAGCACAAGTTTGAGGTGGAGAACACTTTGGTGTGGGGTCCATCCTTCGATATAAGGATTTTTTGCAGTCAGGGCCAGGGGCCCCTGGGCACATCCTTTTTCCATTTTCCCTGGGAAAGAAAACTCAGCAGTCCAGGTTCCTGATGTCAGTTTGTAGGGCTCCCTTGGGTCTATCAGGGCAGCACAAGTTTGAGGTGGGGACAACTTCGGTGTGGGCTCCATCCTTCGATATAAGGATTTTTTGCAGTCAGGGCCAGGGGCCCCTGGGCACATCCTTTTTCCATTTTCCCTGGGAAAGAAAACTCAGCAGTCCAGGTTCCTGATGTCAGTTTGTAGGGCTCCCTTGGGTCTATCAGGGCAGCACAAGTTTGAGGTGGGGACAACTTTGGTGTGGGGTCAATCCTTCGATATAAGGATTTTTTGCAGTGAGGCCCCAGCCCAGGGCCAGGGCCCCCTGGGCACATCCTTTTTCCATTTTCCCTGGGAAAGAAAACTCAGCAGTCCAGGTTCCTGATGTCAGTTTATAGGGCTCCCTTGGGTCTATCAGGGCAGCACAAGTTTGAGGTGGGGACAACTTCGGTGTGGGGTCCATCCTTCGATATAAGGATTTTTTGCAGTCAGGGCCAGGGGCCCCTGGGCACATCCTTTTTCCATTTTCCCTGGGAAAGAAAACTCAGCAGTCCAGGTTCCTGATGTCAGTTTGTAGGGCTCCCTTGGGTGTATCAGGGCAGCACAAGTTTGAGGTGGGGACAACTTTGGTGTGGGCTCCATCCTTCGATATAAGGATTTTTTGTAGTGAGGCCCCAGCCCAGGACCAGGGACCCCTGGGCACATCCTTTTTCCATTTTCCCTGGGAAAGAAAACTCAGCAGTCCAGGTTCCTGATGTCAGTTTGTAGGGTTCCCTTGGGTGTATCAGGGCAGCACAAGTTTGAGGTGGGGACAACTTCGGTGTGGGCTCCATCCTTCGATATAAGGATTTTTTGCAGTCAGGGCCAGGGGCCCCTGGGCCTATCCTTTTTCCATTTTCCCTGGGAAAGAAAACTCAGCAGTCCAGGTTCCTGATGTCAGTTTGTAGGGCTCCCTTGGGTCTATCAGGGCAGCACAAGTTTGAGGTGGGGACAACTTCGGTGTGGGCTCCATCCTTCGATATAAGGATTCTTTGCAGTGTGGCCCCAGCACATGGCTAGAGGACCGTGGGCACATCCTTTTTCCATTTTCCCTGGGAAAGAAAACTCAGCAGTCCAGGTTCCTGATGTCAGTTTGTAGGGCTCCCTTGGGTCTATCAGGGCAGCACAAGTTTGAGGTGGGGACAACTTCGGTGTGGGCTCCATCCTTCGATATAAGGATTTTTTGCAGTCAGGGCCAGGGGCCCCTGGGCACATCCTTTTTCCATTTTCCCTGGGAAAGAAAACTCAGCAGTCCAGGTTCCTGATGTCAGTTTGTAGGGCTCCCTTGGGTCTATCAGGGCAGCACAAGTTTGAGGTGGGGACAACTTCGGTGTGGGGTCAATCCTTCGATATAAGGATTTTTTGCAGTGAGGCCCAGGGCCAGGGCCCCCTGGGCACATCCTTTTTCCATTTTCCCTGGGAAAGAAAACTCAGCAGTCCAGGTTCCTGATGTCAGTTTGTAGGGCTCCCTTGGGTCTATCAGGGCAGCAAAAGTTTGAGGTGGGGACAACTTCGGTGTGGGGTCCATCCTTCGATATAAGGATTTTTTGCAGTCAGGGCCAGGGGCCCCTGGGCACATCCTTTTTCCATTTTCCCTGGGAAAGAAAACTCAGCAGTCCAGGTTCCTGATGTCAGTTTGTAGGGCTCCCTTGGGTCTATCAGGGCAGCACAAGTTTGAGGTGGGGACAACTTCGGTGTGGGCTCCATCCTTCGATATAAGGATTCTTTGCAGTGTGGCCCCAGCACATGGCTAGAGGACCGTGGGCACATCCTTTTTCCATTTTCCCTGGGAAAGAAAACTCAGCAGTCCAGGTTCCTGATGTCAGTTTGTAGGGCTCCCTTGGGTCTATCAGGGCAGCACAAGTTTGAGGTGGGGACAACTTTGGTGTGGGCTCCATCCTTCGATATAAGGATTTTTTGCAGTCAGGGCCAGGGGCCCCTGGGCACATCCTTTTTCCATTTTCCCTGGGAAAGAAAACTCAGCAGTCCAGGTTCCTGATGTCAGTTTGTAGGGCTCCCTTGGGTCTATCAGGGCAGCACAAGTTTGAGGTGGAGAACACTTTGGTGTGGGGTCCATCCTTCGATATAAGGATTTTTTGCTGTCAGTGCTAGGGGCCCCTGGGCACATCCTTTTTCCATTTTCCCTGGGAAAGAAAACTCAGCAGTCCAGGTTCCTGATGTCAGTTTGTAGGGCTCCCTTGGGTCTATCAGGGCAGCACAAGTTTGAGGTGGGGACAACTTTGATGTGGTCTCCATCTTTCGATATAAGGATTTTTTGCAGTCAGGGCCAGGGTCCCCTGGGCACATCCTTTTTCCATTTTCCCTGGGAAAGAAAACTCAGCAGTCCAGGTTCCTGATGTCAGTTTGTAGGGCTCCCTTGGGTCTATCAGGGCAGCACAAGTTTGAGGTGGAGAACACTTTGGTGTGGGGTCCATCCTTCGATATAAGGATTTTTTGCAGTCAGGGCCAGGGGCCCCTGGGCACATCCTTTTTCCATTTTCCCTGGGAAAGAAAACTCAGCAGTCCAGGTTCCTGATGTCAGTTTGTAGGGCTCCCTTGGGTCTATCAGGGCAGCACAAGTTTGAGGTGGGGACAACTTCGGTGTGGGCTCCATCCTTCGATATAAGGATTTTTTGCAGTCAGGGCCAGGGGCCCCTGGGCACATCCTTTTTCCATTTTCCCTGGGAAAGAAAACTCAGCAGTCCAGGTTCCTGATGTCAGTTTGTAGGGCTCCCTTGGGTCTATCAGGGCAGCACAAGTTTGAGGTGGGGACAACTTTGGTGTGGGGTCAATCCTTCGATATAAGGATTTTTTGCAGTGAGGCCCCAGCCCAGGGCCAGGGCCCCCTGGGCACATCCTTTTTCCATTTTCCCTGGGAAAGAAAACTCAGCAGTCCAGGTTCCTGATGTCAGTTTGTAGGGCTCCCTTGGGTCTATCAGGGCAGCACAAGTTTGAGGTGGGGACAACTTCGGTGTGGGGTCCATCCTTCGATATAAGGATTTTTTGCAGTCAGGGCCAGGGGCCCCTGGGCACATCCTTTTTCCATTTTCCCTGGGAAAGAAAACTCAGCAGTCCAGGTTCCTGATGTCAGTTTGTAGGGCTCCCTTGGGTCTATCAGGGCAGCACAAGTTTGAGGTGGGGACAACTTCGGTGTGGGCTCCATCCTTCGATATAAGGATTCTTTGCAGTGTGGCCCCAGCACATGGCTAGAGGACCGTGGGCACATCCTTTTTCCATTTTCCCTGGGAAAGAAAACTCAGCAGTCCAGGTTCCTGATGTCAGTTTGTAGGGCTCCCTTGGGTCTATCAGGGCAGCACAAGTTTGAGGTGGGGACAACTTTGGTGTGGGCTCCATCCTTCGATATAAGGATTTTTTGCAGTCAGGGCCAGGGGCCCCTGGGCACATCCTTTTTCCATTTTCCCTGGGAAAGAAAACTCAGCAGTCCAGGTTCCTGATGTCAGTTTGTAGGGCTCCCTTGGGTCTATCAGGGCAGCACAAGTTTGAGGTGGAGAACACTTTGGTGTGGGGTCCATCCTTCGATATAAGGATTTTTTGCTGTCAGTGCTAGGGGCCCCTGGGCACATCCTTTTTCCATTTTCCCTGGGAAAGAAAACTCAGCAGTCCAGGTTCCTGATGTCAGTTTGTAGGGCTCCCTTGGGTCTATCAGGGCAGCACAAGTTTGAGGTGGGGACAACTTTGGTGTGGGCTCCATCTTTCGATATAAGGATTTTTTGCAGTCAGGGCCAGGGGCCCCTGGGCACATCCTTTTTCCATTTTCCCTGGGAAAGAAAACTCAGCAGTCCAGGTTCCTGATGTCAGTTTGTAGGGCTCCCTTGGGTGTATCAGGTCAGCACAATTTTGACGTGGAGAACACTTTGGTGTGGGGTCCATCCTTCGATATAAGGATTTTTTGCTGTCAGTGCTAGGGGCCCCTGGGCACATCCTTTTTCCATTTTCCCTGGGAAAGAAAACTCAGCAGTCCAGGTTCCTGATGTCAGTTTGTAGGGCTCCCTTGGGTCTATCAGGGCAGCACAAGTTTGAGGTGGGGACAACTTTGATGTGGTCTCCATCTTTCGATATAAGGATTTTTTGCAGTCAGGGCCAGGGTCCCCTGGGCACATCCTTTTTCCATTTTCCCTGGGAAAGAAAACTCAGCAGTCCAGGTTCCTGATGTCAGTTTGTAGGGCTCCCTTGGGTCTATCAGGGCAGCACAAGTTTGAGGTGAAGAACACTTTGGTGTGGGGTCCATCCTTCGATATAAGGATTTTTTGCAGTCAGGGCCAGGGGCCCCTGGGCACATCCTTTTTCCATTTTCCCTGGGAAAGAAAACTCAGCAGTCCAGGTTCCTGATGTCAGTTTGTAGGGCTCCCTTGGGTCTATCAGGGCAGCACAAGTTTGAGGTGGGGACAACTTCGGTGTGGGCTCCATCCTTCGATATAAGGATTTTTTGCAGTCAGGGCCAGGGGCCCCTGGGCACATCCTTTTTCCATTTTCCCTGGGAAAGAAAACTCAGCAGTCCAGGTTCCTGATGTCAGTTTGTAGGGCTCCCTTGGGTCTATCAGGGCAGCACAAGTTTGAGGTGGGGACAACTTTGGTGTGGGGTCAATCCTTCGATATAAGGATTTTTTGCAGTGAGGCCCCAGCCCAGGGCCAGGGCCCCCTGGGCACATCCTTTTTCCATTTTCCCTGGGAAAGAAAACTCAGCAGTCCAGGTTCCTGATGTCAGTTTGTAGGGCTCCCTTGGGTCTATCAGGGCAGCACAAGTTTGAGGTGGGGACAACTTCGGTGTGGGGTCCATCCTTCGATATAAGGATTTTTTGCAGTCAGGGCCAGGGGCCCCTGGGCACATCCTTTTTCCATTTTCCCTGGGAAAGAAAACTCAGCAGTCCAGGTTCCTGATGTCAGTTTGTAGGGCTCCCTTGGGTCTATCAGGGCAGCACAAGTTTGAGGTGGGGACAACTTCGGTGTGGGCTCCATCCTTCGATATAAGGATTCTTTGCAGTGTGGCCCCAGCACATGGCTAGAGGACCGTGGGCACATCCTTTTTCCATTTTCCCTGGGAAAGAAAACTCAGCAGTCCAGGTTCCTGATGTCAGTTTGTAGGGCTCCCTTGGGTCTATCAGGGCAGCACAAGTTTGAGGTGGGGACAACTTTGGTGTGGGCTCCATCCTTCGATATAAGGATTTTTTGCAGTCAGGGCCAGGGGCCCCTGGGCACATCCTTTTTCCATTTTCCCTGGGAAAGAAAACTCAGCAGTCCAGGTTCCTGATGTCAGTTTGTAGGGCTCCCTTGGGTCTATCAGGGCAGCACAAGTTTGAGGTGGAGAACACTTTGGTGTGGGGTCCATCCTTCGATATAAGGATTTTTTGCTGTCAGTGCTAGGGGCCCCTGGGCACATCCTTTTTCCATTTTCCCTGGGAAAGAAAACTCAGCAGTCCAGGTTCCTGATGTCAGTTTGTAGGGCTCCCTTGGGTCTATCAGGGCAGCACAAGTTTGAGGTGGGGACAACTTTGGTGTGGGCTCCATCTTTCGATATAAGGATTTTTTGCAGTCAGGGCCAGGGGCCCCTGGGCACATCCTTTTTCCATTTTCCCTGGGAAAGAAAACTCAGCAGTCCAGGTTCCTGATGTCAGTTTGTAGGGCTCCCTTGGGTCTATCAGGGCAGCACAAGTTTGAGGTGGGGACAACTTCGGTGTGGGCTCCATCCTTCGATATAAGGATTTTTTGCAGTCAGGGCCAGGGGCCCCTGGGCACATCCTTTTTCCATTTTCCCTGGGAAAGAAAACTCAGCAGTCCAGGTTCCTGATGTCAGTTTGTAGGGCTCCCTTGGGTCTATCAGGGCAGCACAAGTTTGTGGTGGAGAACACTTTGGTGTGGGGTCCATCCTTCGATATAAGGATTCTTTGCAGTCAGGGCCAGGGGCCCCTGGGCACATCCTTTTTCCATTTTCCCTGGGAAAGAAAACTCAGCAGTCCAGGTTCCTGATGTCAGTTTGTAGGGCTCCCTTGGGTCTATCAGGGCAGCACAAGTTTGAGGTGGGGACAACTTTGGTGTGGGCTCCATCCTTCGATATAAGGATTTTTTGCAGTCAGTGCTAGGGGCCCCTGGGCACATCCTTTTTCCATTTTCCCTGGGAAAGAAAACTCAGCAGTCCAGGTTCCTGATGTCAGTTTGTAGGGCTCCCTTGGGTGTATCAGGTCAGCACAATTTTGAGGTGGAGAACACTTTGGTGTGGGGTCCATCCTTCGATATAAGGATTTTTTGCAGTCAGGGCCAGGGGCCCCTGGGCACATCCTTTTTCCATTTTCCCTGGGAAAGAAAACTCAGCAGTCCAGGTTCCTGATGTCAGTTTGTAGGGCTCCCTTGGGTCTATCAGGGCAGCACAAGTTTGAGGTGGGGACAACTTCGGTGTGGGCTCCATCCTTCGATATAAGGATTTTTTGCAGTCAGGGCCAGGGGCCCCTGGGCACAACCTTTTTCCATTTTCCCTGGGAAAGAAAACTCAGCAGTCGAGGTCCCTCATGTCAGTTTGTAGGGCTCCCTTGGGTCTATCAGGGCAGCACAAGTTTGTGGTGGAGAACACTTTGGTGTGGGGTCCATCCTTCGATATAAGGATTCTTTGCAGTCAGGGCCAGGGGCCCCTGGGCACATCCTTTTTCCATTTTCCCTGGGAAAGAAAACTCAGCAGTCCAGGTTCCTGATGTCAGTTTGTAGGGCTCCCTTGGGTCTATCAGGGCAGCACAAGTTTGAGGTGGGGACAACTTTGGTGTGGGCTCCATCCTTCGATATAAGGATTTTTTGTAGTGAGGCCCCAGCCCAGGACCAGGGACCCCTGGGCACATCCTTTTTCCATTTTCCCTGGGAAAGAAAACTCAGCAGTCCAGGTTCCTGATGTCAGTTTGTAGGGCTCCCTTGGGTGTATCAGGGCAGCACAAGTTTGAGGTGGGGACAACTTCGGTGTGGGGTCCATCCTTCGATATAAGGATTTTTTGCAGTCAGGGCCAGGGGCCCCTGGGCCTATCCTTTTTCCATTTTCCCTGGGAAAGAAAACTCAGCAGTCCAGGTTCCTGATGTCAGTTTGTAGGGCTCCCTTGGGTCTATCAGGGCAGCACAAGTTTGAGGTGGGGGACAACTTTGGTGTGGGCTCCATCTTTCGATATAAGGATTTTTTGCAGTCAGGGCCAGGGGCCCCTGGGCACATCCTTTTTCCATTTTCCCTGGGAAAGAAAACTCAGCAGTCCAGGTTCCTGATGTCAGTTTGTAGGGCTCCCTTGGGCCTATCAGGGCAGCACAATTTTGAGGTGGGGACAACTTTGGTGTGGGCTCCATCTTTCGATATAAGGATTTTTTGCAGTCAGGGCCAGGGGCCCCTGGGCACATCCTTTTTCCATTTTCCCTGGGAAAGAAAACTCAGCAGTCCAGGTTCCTGATGTCAGTTTGTAGGGCTCCCTTAGGTCTATCAGGGCAGCACAAGTTTGAGGTGGAGAACACTTTGGTGTGGGGTCCATCCTTCGATATAAGGATTTTTTGCAGTCAGGGCCAGGGGCCCCTGGGCACATCCTTTTTCCATTTTCCCTGGGAAAGAAAACTCAGCAGTCCAGGTTCCTGATGTCAGTTTGTAGGGCTCCCTTGGGTCTATCAGGGCAGCACAAGTTTGAGGTGGGGACAACTTCGGTGTGGGGTCCATCCTTCGATATAAGGATTTTTTGCAGTCAGGGCCAGGGGCCCCTGGGCACATCCTTTTTCCATTTTCCCTGGGAAAGAAAACTCAGCAGTCCAGGTTCCTGATGTCAGTTTGTAGGGCTCCCTTGGGTCTATCAGGGCAGCACAAGTTTGAGGTGGGGACAACTTCGGTGTGGGCTCCATCCTTCGATATAAGGATTCTTTGCAGTGTGGTCCCAGCACATGGCTAGAGGACCGTGGGCACATCCTTTTTCCATTTTCCCTGGGAAAGAAAACTCAGCAGTCCAGGTTCCTGATGTCAGTTTGTAGGGCTCCCTTGGGTCTATCAGGGCAGCACAAGTTTGAGGTGGGGACAACTTTGGTGTGGGCTCCATCCTTCGATATAAGGATTTTTTGCAGTCAGGGCCAGGGGCCCCTGGGCACATCCTTTTTCCATTTTCCCTGGGAAAGAAAACTCAGCAGTCCAGGTTCCTGATGTCAGTTTGTAGGGCTCCCTTGGGTCTATCAGGGCAGCACAAGTTTGAGGTGGAGAACACTTTGGTGTGGGGTCCATCCTTCGATATAAGGATTTTTTGCTGTCAGTGCTAGGGGCCCCTGGGCACATCCTTTTTCCATTTTCCCTGGGAAAGAAAACTCAGCAGTCCAGGTTCCTGATGTCAGTTTGTAGGGCTCCCTTGGGTCTATCAGGGCAGCACAAGTTTGAGGTGGGGACAACTTTGATGTGGTCTCCATCTTTCGATATAAGGATTTTTTGCAGTCAGGGCCAGGGTCCCCTGGGCACATCCTTTTTCCATTTTCCCTGGGAAAGAAAACTCAGCAGTCCAGGTTCCTGATGTCAGTTTGTAGGGCTCCCTTGGGTCTATCAGGGCAGCACAAGTTTGAGGTGGAGAACACTTTGGTGTGGGGTCCATCCTTCGATATAAGGATTTTTTGCAGTCAGGGCCAGGGGCCCCTGGGCACATCCTTTTTCCATTTTCCCTGGGAAAGAAAACTCAGCAGTCCAGGTTCCTGATGTCAGTTTGTAGGGCTCCCTTGGGTCTATCAGGGCAGCACAAGTTTGAGGTGGGGACAACTTCGGTGTGGGCTCCATCCTTCGATATAAGGATTTTTTGCAGTCAGGGCCAGGGGCCCCTGGGCACATCCTTTTTCCATTTTCCCTGGGAAAGAAAACTCAGCAGTCCAGGTTCCTGATGTCAGTTTGTAGGGCTCCCTTGGGTCTATCAGGGCAGCACAAGTTTGAGGTGGGGACAACTTTGGTGTGGGGTCAATCCTTCGATATAAGGATTTTTTGCAGTGAGGCCCCAGCCCAGGGCCAGGGCCCCCTGGGCACATCCTTTTTCCATTTTCCCTGGGAAAGAAAACTCAGCAGTCCAGGTTCCTGATGTCAGTTTGTAGGGCTCCCTTGGGTCTATCAGGGCAGCACAAGTTTGAGGTGGGGACAACTTTGGTGTGGGCTCCATCCTTCGATATAAGGATTTTTTGTAGTGAGGCCCCAGCCCAGGACCAGGGACCCCTGGGCACATCCTTTTTCCATTTTCCCTGGGAAAGAAAACTCAGCAGTCCAGGTTCCTGATGTCAGTTTGTAGGGTTCCCTTGGGTGTATCAGGGCAGCACAAGTTTGAGGTGGGGACAACTTCGGTGTGGGCTCCATCCTTCGATATAAGGATTTTTTGCAGTCAGGGCCAGGGGCCCCTGGGCCTATCCTTTTTCCATTTTCCCTGGGAAAGAAAACTCAGCAGTCCAGGTTCCTGATGTCAGTTTGTAGGGCTCCCTTGGGTCTATCAGGGCAGCACAAGTTTGAGGTGGGGACAACTTTGGTGTGGGCTCCATCCTTCAATATAAGGATTTTTTGCAGTCAGGGCCAGGGGCCCCTGGGCACATCCTTTTTCCATTTTCCCTGGGAAAGAAAACTCAGCAGTCCAGGTTCCTGATGTCAGTTTGTAGGGCTCCCTTGGGTGTATCAGGGCAGCACAAGTTTGAGGTGGGGACAACTTTGGTGTGGGTTCCATCCTTCGATATAAGGATTTTTTGCAGTCAGGGCCAGGGGCCCCTGGGCACATCCTTTTTCCATTTTCCCTGGGAAAGAAAACTCAGCAGTCCAGGTTCCTGATGTCAGTTTGTAGGGCTCCCTTGGGTCTATCAGGGCAGCACAAGTTTGAGGTGGGGACAACTTCGGTGTGGGCTCCATCCTTCGATATAAGGATTTTTTGCAGTCAGGGCCAGGGGCCCCTGGGCACATCCTTTTTCCATTTTCCCTGGGAAAGAAAACTCAGCAGTCCAGGTTCCTGATGTCAGTTTGTAGGGCTCCCTTGGGTCTATCAGGGCAGCACAAGTTTGAGGTGGGGACAACTTTGGTGTGGGGTCAATCCTTCGATATAAAGATTTTTTGCAGTGAGGCCCCAGCCCAGGGCCAGGGCCCCCTGGGCACATCCTTTTTCCATTTTCCCTGGGAAAGAAAACTCAGCAGTCCAGGTTCCTGATGTCAGTTTGTAGGGCTCCCTTGGGTCTATCAGGGCAGCACAAGTTTGAGGTGGGGACAACTTCGGTGTGGGGTCCATCCTTCGATATAAGGATTTTTTGCAGTCAGGGCCAGGGGCCCCTGGGCACATCCTTTTTCCATTTTCCCTGGGAAAGAAAACTCAGCAGTCCAGGTTCCTGATGTCAGTTTGTAGGGCTCCCTTGGGTCTATCAGGGCAGCACAAGTTTGAGGTGGGGACAACTTCGGTGTGGGCTCCATCCTTCGATATAAGGATTCTTTGCAGTGTGGCCCCAGCACATGGCTAGAGGACCGTGGGCACATCCTTTTTCCATTTTCCCTGGGAAAGAAAACTCAGCAGTCCAGGTTCCTGATGTCAGTTTGTAGGGCTCCCTTGGGTCTATCAGGGCAGCACAAGTTTGAGGTGGGGACAACTTTGGTGTGGGCTCCATCCTTCGATATAAGGATTTTTTGCAGTCAGGGCCAGGGGCCCCTGGGCACATCCTTTTTCCATTTTCCCTGGGAAAGAAAACTCAGCAGTCCAGGTTCCTGATGTCAGTTTGTAGGGCTCCCTTGGGTCTATCAGGGCAGCACAAGTTTGAGGTGGAGAACACTTTGGTGTGGGGTCCATCCTTCGATATAACGATTTTTTGCTGTCAGTGCTAGGGGCCCCTGGGCACATCCTTTTTCCATTTTCCCTGGGAAAGAAAACTCAGCAGTCCAGGTTCCTGATGTCAGTTTGTAGGGCTCCCTTGGGTCTATCAGGGCAGCACAAGTTTGAGGTGGGGACAACTTTGGTGTGGGCTCCATCTTTCGATATAAGGATTTTTTGCAGTCAGGGCCAGGGCCCCTGGGCACATCCTTTTTCCATTTTCCCTGGGAAAGAAAACTCAGCAGTCCAGGTTCCTGATGTCAGTTTGTAGGGCTCCCTTGGTCCTATCAGGGCAGCACAAGTTTGAGGTGGGGACAACTTCGGTGTGGGCTCCATCTTTCGATATAAGGATTTTTTGCAGTCAGGGCCAGGGGCCCCTGGGCACATCCTTTTTCCATTTTCCCTGGGAAAGAAAACTCAGCAGTCCAGGTTCCTGATGTCAGTTTGTAGGGCTCCCTTGGGTCTATCAGGGCAGCACAAGTTTGAGGTGGAGAACACTTTGGCGTGGGGTCCATCCTTCGATATAAGGATTTTTTGCAGTCAGGGCCAGGGGCCCCTGGGCACATCCTTTTTCCATTTTCCCTGGGAAAGAAAACTCAGCAGTCCAGGTTCCTGATGTCAGTTTGTAGGGCTCCCTTGGGTCTATCAGGGCAGCACAAGTTTGAGGTGGGGACAACTTCGGTGTGGGCTCCATCCTTCGATATAAGGATTTTTTGCAGTCAGGGCCAGGGCCCCCTGGGCACATCCTTTTTCCATTTTCCCTGGGAAAGAAAACTCAGCAGTCCAGGTTCCTGATGTCAGTTTGTAGGGCTCCCTTGGGTCTATCAGGGCAGCACAAGTTTGAGGTGGGGACAACTTTGGTGTGGGCTCCATCCTTCGATATAAGGATTTTTTGTAGTGAGGCCCCAGCCCAGGACCAGGGACCCCTGGGCACATCCTTTTTCCATTTTCCCTGGGAAAGAAAACTCAGCAGTCCAGGTTCCTGATGTCAGTTTGTAGGGTTCCCTTGGGTGTATCAGGGCAGCACAAGTTTGAGGTGGGGACAACTTCGGTGTGGGCTCCATCCTTCGATATAAGGATTTTTTGCAGTCAGGGCCAGGGGCCCCTGGGCCTATCCTTTTTCCATTTTCCCTGGGAAAGAAAACTCAGCAGTCCAGGTTCCTGATGTCAGTTTGTAGGGCTCCCTTGGGTCTATCAGGGCAGCACAAGTTTGAGGTGGGGACAACTTTGGTGTGGGCTCCATCCTTCAATATAAGGATTTTTTGCAGTCAGGGCCAGGGGCCCCTGGGCACATCCTTTTTCCATTTTCCCTGGGAAAGAAAACTCAGCAGTCCAGGTTCCTGATGTCAGTTTGTAGGGCTCCCTTGGGTCTATCAGGGCAGCACAAGTTTGAGGTGGAGAACACTTTGGTGTGGGGTCCATCCTTCGATATAAGGATTTTTTGCAGTCAGGGCCAGGGGCCCCTGGGCACATCCTTTTTCCATTTTCCCTGGGAAAGAAAACTCAGCAGTCCAGGTTCCTGATGTCAGTTTGTAGGGCTCCCTTGGGTCTATCAGGGCAGCACAAGTTTGAGGTGGGGACAACTTCGGTGTGGGGTCCATCCTTCGATATAAGGATTCTTTGCAGTCAGGGCCAGGGGCCCCTGGGCACATCCTTTTTCCATTTTCCCTGGGAAAGAAAACTCAGCAGTCCAGGTTCCTGATGTCAGTTTGTAGGGCTCCCTTGGGTCTATCAGGGCAGCACAAGTTTGAGGTGGGGACAACTTTGGTGTGGGGTCAATCCTTCGATATAAAGATTTTTTGCAGTGAGGCCCCAGCCCAGGGCCAGGGCCCCCTGGGCACATCCTTTTTCCATTTTCCCTGGGAAAGAAAACTCAGCAGTCCAGGTTCCTGATGTCAGTTTGTAGGGCTCCCTTGGGTCTATCAGGGCAGCACAAGTTTGAGGTGGGGACAACTTCGGTGTGGGGTCCATCCTTCGATATAAGGATTTTTTGCAGTCAGGGCCAGGGGCCCCTGGGCACATCCTTTTTCCATTTTCCCTGGGAAAGAAAACTCAGCAGTCCAGGTTCCTGATGTCAGTTTGTAGGGCTCCCTTGGGTCTATCAGGGCAGCACAAGTTTGAGGTGGGGACAACTTTGGTGTGGGCTCCATCCTTCGATATAAGGATTTTTTGCAGTCAGGGCCAGGGGCCCCTGGGCACATCCTTTTTCCATTTTCCCTGGGAAAGAAAACTCAGCAGTCCAGGTTCCTGATGTCAGTTTGTAGGGCTCCCTTGGGTCTATCAGGGCAGCACAAGTTTGAGGTGGAGAACACTTTGGTGTGGGGTCCATCCTTCGATATAACGATTTTTTGCTGTCAGTGCTAGGGGCCCCTGGGCACATCCTTTTTCCATTTTCCCTGGGAAAGAAAACTCAGCAGTCCAGGTTCCTGATGTCAGTTTGTAGGGCTCCCTTGGGTCTATCAGGGCAGCACAAGTTTGAGGTGGGGACAACTTTGGTGTGGGCTCCATCTTTCGATATAAGGATTTTTTGCAGTCAGGGCCAGGGCCCCTGGGCACATCCTTTTTCCATTTTCCCTGGGAAAGAAAACTCAGCAGTCCAGGTTCCTGATGTCAGTTTGTAGGGCTCCCTTGGTCCTATCAGGGCAGCACAAGTTTGAGGTGGAGAACACTTTGGCGTGGGGTCCATCCTTCGATATAAGGATTTTTTGCAGTCAGGGCCAGGGGCCCCTGGGCACATCCTTTTTCCATTTTCCCTGGGAAAGAAAACTCAGCAGTCCAGGTTCCTGATGTCAGTTTGTAGGGCTCCCTTGGGTCTATCAGGGCAGCACAAGTTTGAGGTGGGGACAACTTCGGTGTGGGCTCCATCCTTCGATATAAGGATTTTTTGCAGTCAGGGCCAGGGGCCCCTGGGCACATCCTTTTTCCATTTTCCCTGGGAAAGAAAACTCAGCAGTCCAGGTTCCTGATGTCAGTTTGTAGGGCTCCCTTGGGTCTATCAGGGCAGCACAAGTTTGAGGTGGGGACAACTTTGGTGTGGGCTCCATCCTTCGATATAAGGATTTTTTGCAGTCAGTGCTAGGGGCCCCTGGGCACATCCTTTTTCCATTTTCCCTGGGAAAGAAAACTCAGCAGTCCAGGTTCCTGATGTCAGTTTGTAGGGCTCCCTTGGGTGTATCAGGTCAGCACAATTTTGAGGTGGAGAACACTTTGGTGTGGGGTCCATCCTTCGATATAAGGATTCTTTGCAGTCAGGGCCACGGGCCCCTGGGCACATCCTTTTTCCATTTTCCCTGGGAAAGAAAACTCAGCAGTCCAGGTTCCTGATGTCAGTTTGTAGGGCTCCCTTGGGTCTATCAGGGCAGCACAAGTTTGAGGTGGGGACAACTTCGGTGTGGGGTCCATCCTTCGATATAAGGATTTTTTGCAGTCAGGGCCAGGGGCCCCTGGGCACAACCTTTTTCCATTTTCCCTGGGAAAGAAAACTCAGCAGTCGAGGTCCCTGATGTCACTTTGTAGGGCTCCCTTGCGTCTATCAGGGCAGCACAAGTTTGTGGTGGAGAACACTTTGGTGTGGGGTCCATCCTTCGATATAAGGATTCTTTGCAGTCAGGGCCAGGGGCCCCTGGGCACATCCTTTTTCCATTTTCCCTGGGAAAGAAAACTCAGCAGTCCAGGTTCCTGATGTCAGTTTGTAGGGCTCCCTTGGGTCTATCAGGGCAGCACAAGTTTGAGGTGGGGACAACTTTGGTGTGGGCTCCATCCTTCGATATAAGGATTTTTTGTAGTGAGGCCCCAGCCCAGGACCAGGGACCCCTGGGCACATCCTTTTTCCATTTTCCCTGGGAAAGAAAACTCAGCAGTCCAGGTTCCTGATGTCAGTTTGTAGGGCTCCCTTGGGTGTATCAGGGCAGCACAAGTTTGAGGTGGGGACAACTTCGGTGTGGGCTCCATCCTTCGATATAAGGATTTTTTGCAGTCAGGGCCAGGGGCCCCTGGGCCTATCCTTTTTCCATTTTCCCTGGGAAAGAAAACTCAGCAGTCCAGGTTCCTGATGTCAGTTTGTAGGGCTCCCTTGGGTCTATCAGGGCAGCACAAGTTTGAGGTGGGGGACAACTTTGGTGTGGGCTCCATCTTTCGATATAAGGATTTTTTGCAGTCAGGGCCAGGGGCCCCTGGGCACATCCTTTTTCCATTTTCCCTGGGAAAGAAAACTCAGCAGTCCAGGTTCCTGATGTCAGTTTGTAGGGCTCCCTTGGGCCTATCAGGGCAGCACAATTTTGAGGTGGGGACAACTTTGGTGTGGGCTCCATCTTTCGATATAAGGATTTTTTGCAGTCAGGGCCAGGGGCCCCTGGGCACATCCTTTTTCCATTTTCCCTGGGAAAGAAAACTCAGCAGTCCAGGTTCCTGATGTCAGTTTGTAGGGCTCCCTTGGGTGTATCAGGGCAGCACAAGTTTGAGGTGGGGACAACTTTGGTGTGGGCTCCATCCTTCGATATAAGGATTTTTTGTAGTGAGGCCCCAGCCCAGGACCAGGGACCCCTGGGCATATCCTTTTTCCATTTTCCCTGGGAAAGAAAACTCAGCAGTCCAGGTTCCTGATGTCAGTTTGTAGGGCTCCCTTGGGTCTATCAGGGCAGCACAAGTTTGAGGTGGAGAACACTTTGGTGTGGGGTCCATCCTTCGATATAAGGATTCTTTGCAGTCAGGGCCAGGGGCCCCTGGGCACATCCTTTTTCCATTTTCCCTGGGAAAGAAAACTCAGCAGTCCAGGTTCCTGATGTCAGTTTGTAGGGCTCCCTTGGGTCTATCAGGGCAGCACAAGTTTGAGGTGGGGACAACTTTGGTGTGGGCTCCATCCTTCGATATAAGGATTTTTTGCAGTCAGTGCTAGGGGCCCCTGGGCACATCCTTTTTCCATTTTCCCTGGGAAAGAAAACTCAGCAGTCCAGGTTCCTGATGTCAGTTTGTAGGGCTCCCTTGGGTCTATCAGGGCAGCACAAGTTTGAGGTGGAGAACACTTTGGTGTGGGGTCCATCCTTCGATATAAGGATTTTTTGCAGTCAGGGCCAGGGGCCCCTGGGCACATCCTTTTTCCATTTTCCCTGGGAAAGAAAACTCAGCAGTCCAGGTTCCTGATGTCAGTTTGTAGGGCTCCCTTGGGTCTATCAGGGCAGCACAAGTTTGAGGTGGGGACAACTTCGGTGTGGGCTCCATCCTTCGATATAAGGATTTTTTGCAGTCAGGGCCAGGGGCCCCTGGGCACATCCTTTTTCCATTTTCCCTGGGAAAGAAAACTCAGCAGTCCAGGTTCCTGATGTCAGTTTGTAGGGCTCCCTTGGGTCTATCAGGGCAGCACAAGTTTGAGGTGGGGACAACTTTGGTGTGGGGTCAATCCTTCGATATAAGGATTTTTTGTAGTGAGGCCCCAGCCCAGGACCAGGGACCCCTGGGCACATCCTTTTTCCATTTTCCCTGGGAAAGAAAACTCAGCAGTCCAGGTTCCTGATGTCAGTTTGTAGGGCTCCCTTGGGTCTATCAGGGCAGCACAAGTTTGAGGTGGGGACAACTTTGGTGTGGGCTCCATCCTTCGATATAAGGATTTTTTGTAGTGAGGCCCCAGCCCAGGACCAGGGACCCCTGGGCACATCCTTTTTCCATTTTCCCTGGGAAAGAAAACTCAGCAGTCCAGGTTCCTGATGTCAGTTTGTAGGGTTCCCTTGGGTGTATCAGGGCAGCACAAGTTTGAGGTGGGGACAACTTCGGTGTGGGCTCCATCCTTCGATATAAGGATTCTTTGCAGTGTGGCCCCAGCACATGGCTAGAGGACCGTGGGCACATCCTTTTTCCATTTTCCCTGGGAAAGAAAACTCAGCAGTCCAGGTTCCTGATGTCAGTTTGTAGGGCTCCCTTGGGTCTATCAGGGCAGCACAAGTTTGAGGTGGGGACAACTTTGGTGTGGGCTCCATCCTTCGATATAAGGATTTTTTGCAGTCAGGGCCAGGGGCCCCTGGGCACATCCTTTTTCCATTTTCCCTGGGAAAGAAAACTCAGCAGTCCAGGTTCCTGATGTCAGTTTGTAGGGCTCCCTTGGGTCTATCAGGGCAGCACAAGTTTGAGGTGGAGAACACTTTGGTGTGGGGTCCATCCTTCGATATAAGGATTTTTTGCTGTCAGTGCTAGGGGCCCCTGGGCACATCCTTTTTCCATTTTCCCTGGGAAAGAAAACTCAGCAGTCGAGGTTCCTGATGTCAGTTTGTAGGGCTCCCTTGGGTCTATCAGGGCAGCACAAGTTTGAGGTGGGGACAACTTTGGTGTGGGCTCCATCTTTCGATATAAGGATTTTTTGCAGTCAGGGCCAGGGGCCCCTGGGCACATCCTTTTTCCATTTTCCCTGGGAAAGAAAACTCAGCAGTCCAGGTTCCTGATGTCAGTTTGTAGGGTTCCCTTGGATGTATCAGGGAAGCACAAGTTTGAGGTGGGGACAACTTTGGTGTGGGGTCAATCCTTCGATATAAGGATTTTTTGCAGTGAGGCCCCAGCCCAGGGCCAGGGCCCCCTGGGCACATCCTTTTTCCATTTTCCCTGGGAAAGAAAACTCAGCAGTCCAGGTTCCTGATGTCAGTTTGTAGGGCTCCCTTGGGTGTATCAGGGCAGCACAAGTTTGAGGTGGGGACAACTTCGGTGTGGGCTCCATCCTTCGATATAAGGATTTTTTGCAGTCAGGGCCAGGGGCCCCTGGGCCTATCCTTTTTCCATTTTCCCTGGGAAAGAAAACTCAGCAGTCCAGGTTCCTGATGTCAGTTTGTAGGGCTCCCTTGGGTCTATCAGGGCAGCACAAGTTTGTGGTGGGGACAACTTCGGTGTGGGCTCCATCCTTCGATATAAGGATTCTTTGCAGTGTGGTCCCAGCACATGGCTAGAGGACCGTGGGCACATCCTTTTTCCATTTTCCCTGGGAAAGAAAACTCAGCAGTCCAGGTTCCTGATGTCAGTTTGTAGGGCTCCCTTGGGTCTATCAGGGCAGCACAAGTTTGAGGTGGGGACAACTTTGGTGTGGGCTCCATCCTTCGATATAAGGATTTTTTGCAGTCAGGGCCAGGGGCCCCTGGGCACATCCTTTTTCCATTTTCCCTGGGAAAGAAAACTCAGCAGTCCAGGTTCCTGATGTCAGTTTGTAGGGCTCCCTTGGGTCTATCAGGGCAGCACAAGTTTGAGGTGGAGAACACTTTGGTGTGGGGTCCATCCTTCGATATAAGGATTTTTTGCTGTCAGTGCTAGGGGCCCCTGGGCACATCCTTTTTCCATTTTCCCTGGGAAAGAAAACTCAGCAGTCGAGGTTCCTGATGTCAGTTTGTAGGGCTCCCTTGGGTCTATCAGGGCAGCACAAGTTTGAGGTGGGGACAACTTTGGTGTGGGCTCCATCTTTCGATATAAGGATTTTTTGCAGTCAGGGCCAGGGGCCCCTGGGCACATCCTTTTTCCATTTTCCCTGGGAAAGAAAACTCAGCAGTCCAGGTTCCTGATGTCAGTTTGTAGGGCTCCCTTGGGCCTATCAGGGCAGCACAAGTTTGAGGTGGGGACAACTTTGGTGTGGGCTCCATCTTTCGATATAAGGATTTTTTGCAGTCAGGGCCAGGGGCCCCTGGGCACATCCTTTTTCCATTTTCCCTGGGAAAGAAAACTCAGCAGTCCAGGTTCCTGATGTCAGTTTGTAGGGCTCCCTTGGGTCTATCAGGGCAGCACAAGTTTGAGGTGGAGAACACTTTGGCGTGGGGTCCATCCTTCGATATAAGGATTTTTTGCAGTCAGGGCCAGGGGCCCCTGGGCACATCCTTTTTCCATTTTCCCTGGGAAAGAAAACTCAGCAGTCCAGGTTCCTGATGTCAGTTTGTAGGGCTCCCTTGGGTCTATCAGGGCAGCACAAGTTTGAGGTGGGGACAACTTCGGTGTGGGCTCCATCCTTCGATATAAGGATTTTTTGCAGTCAGGGCCAGGGGCCCCTGGGCACATCCTTTTTCCATTTTCCCTGGGAAAGAAAACTCAGCAGTCCAGGTTCCTGATGTCAGTTTGTAGGGCTCCCTTGGGTCTATCAGGGCAGCACAAGTTTGTGGTGGAGAACACTTTGGTGTGGGGTCCATCCTTCGATATAAGGATTTATTACACACAGGGCCAGGGGCCCCTGGGCACATCCTTTTTCCATTTTCCCTGGGAAAGAAAACTCAGCAGTCCAGGTTCCTGATGTCAGTTTGTAGGGCTCCCTTGGGTCTATCAGGGCAGCACAAGTTTGAGGTGGGGACAACTTTGGTGTGGGCTCCATCCTTCGATATAAGGATTTTTTGCAGTCAGTGCTAGGGGCCCCTGGGCACATCCTTTTTCCATTTTCCCTGGGAAAGAAAACTCAGCAGTCCAGGTTCCTGATGTCAGTTTGTAGGGCTCCCTTGGGTGTATCAGGTCAGCACAATTTTGAGGTGGAGAACACTTTGGTGTGGGGTCCATCCTTCGATATAAGGATTCTTTGCAGTCAGGGCCACGGCCCCCTGGGCACATCCTTTTTCCATTTTCCCTGGGAAAGAAAACTCAGCAGTCCAGGTTCCTGATGTCAGTTTGTAGGGCTCCCTTGGGTCTATCAGGGCAGCACAAGTTTGAGGTGGGGACAACTTCGGTGTGGGCTCCATCCTTCGATATAAGGATTTTTTGCAGTCAGGGCCAGGGGCCCCTGGGCACAACCTTTTTCCATTTTCCCTGGGAAAGAAAACTCAGCAGTCGAGGTCCCTGATGTCACTTTGTAGGGCTCCCTTGCGTCTATCAGGGCAGCACAAGTTTGTGGTGGAGAGCACTTTGGTGTGGGGTCCATCCTTCGATATAAGGATTCTTTGCAGTCAGGGCCAGGGGCCCCTGGGCACATCCTTTTTCCATTTTCCCTGGGAAAGAAAACTCAGCAGTCCAGGTTCCTGATGTCAGTTTGTAGGGCTCCCTTGGGTCTATCAGGGCAGCACAAGTTTGAGGTGGGGACAACTTTGGTGTGGGCTCCATCCTTTGATATAAGGATTTTTTGTAGTGAGGCCCCAGCCCAGGACCAGGGACCCCTGGGCACATCCTTTTTCCATTTTCCCTGGGAAAGAAAACTCAGCAGTCCAGGTTCCTGATGTCAGTTTGTAGGGTTCCCTTGGGTGTATCAGGGCAGCACAAGTTTGAGGTGGGGACAACTTCGGTGTGGGGTCCATCCTTCGATATAAGGATTTTTTGCAGTCAGGGCCAGGGGCCCCTGGGCCTATCCTTTTTCCATTTTCCCTGGGAAAGAAAACTCAGCAGTCCAGGTTCCTGATGTCAGTTTGTAGGGCTCCCTTGGGTCTATCAGGGCAGCACAAGTTTGAGGTGGGGACAACTTTGGTGTGGGCTCCATCTTTCGATATAAGGATTTTTTGCAGTCAGGGCCAGGGGCCCCTGGGCACATCCTTTTTCCATTTTCCCTGGGAAAGAAAACTCAGCAGTCCAGGTTCCTGATGTCAGTTTGTAGGGCTCCCTTGGGCCTATCAGGGCAGCACAATTTTGAGGTGGGGACAACTTTGGTGTGGGCTCCATCTTTCGATATAAGGATTTTTTGCAGTCAGTGCTAGGGGCCCCTGGGCACATCCTTTTTCCATTTTCCCTGGGAAAGAAAACTCAGCAGTCCAGGTTCCTGATGTCAGTTTGTAGGGCTCCCTTGGGTGTATCAGGTCAGCACAATTTTGAGGTGGAGAACACTTTAGTGTGGGGTCCATCCTTCGATATAAGGATTCTTTGCAGTCAGGGCCACGGCCCCCTGGGCACATCCTTTTTCCATTTTCCCTGGGAAAGAAAACTCAGCAGTCCAGGTTCCTGATGTCAGTTTGTAGGGCTCCCTTGGGTCTATCAGGGCAGCACAAGTTTGAGGTGGGGACAACTTCGGTGTGGGCTCCATCCTTCGATATAAGGATTTTTTGCAGTCAGGGCCAGGGGCCCCTGGGCACAACCTTTTTCCATTTTCCCTGGGAAAGAAAACTCAGCAGTCCAGGTTCCTGATGTCACTTTGTAGGGCTCCCTTGGGTCTATCAGGGCAGCACAAGTTTGTGGTGGAGAACACTTTGGTGTGGGGTCCATCCTTCGATATAAGGATTCTTTGCAGTCAGGGCCAGGGGCCCCTGGGCACATCCTTTTTCCATTTTCCCTGGGAAAGAAAACTCAGCAGTCCAGGTTCCTGATGTCAGTTTGTAGGGTTCCCTTGGATGTATCAGGGAAGCACAAGTTTGAGGTGGGGACAACTTTGGTGTGGGGTCAATCCTTCGATATAAGGATTTTTTGCAGTGAGGCCCCAGCCCAGGGCCAGGGACCCCTGGGCACATCCTTTTTCCATTTTCCCTGGGAAAGAAAACTCAGCAGTCCAGGTTCCTGCTGTCAGTTTGTAGGGCTCCCTTGGGTCTATCAGGGCAGCACAAGTTTGAGGTGGGGACAACTTCGGTGTGGGGTCCATCCTTCGATATAAGGATTTTTTGCAGTCAGGGCCAGGGGCCCCTGGGCACATCCTTTTTCCATTTTCCCTGGGAAAGAAAACTCAGCAGTCCAGGTTCCTGATGTCAGTTTGTAGGGCTCCCTTGGGTCTATCAGGGCAGCACAAGGTTGAGGTGGGGACAACTTTGGTGTGGGCTCCATCCTTCGATATAAGGATTTTTTGTAGTGAGGCCCCAGCCCAGGACCAGGGACCCCTGGGCACATCCTTTTTCCATTTTCCCTGGGAAAGAAAACTCAGCGGTCCAGGTTCCTGATGTCAGTTTGTAGGGTTCCCTTGGGTGTATCAGGGCAGCACAAGTTTGAGGTGGGGACAACTTCGGTGTGGGCTCCATCCTTCGATATAAGGATTTTTTGCAGTCAGGGCCAGGGGCCCCTGGGCCTATCCTTTTTCCATTTTCCCTGGGAAAGAAAACTCAGCAGTCCAGGTTCCTGATGTCAGTTTGTAGGGCTCCCTTGGGTCTATCAGGGCAGCACAAGTTTGAGGTGGGGACAACTTTGGTGTGGGCTCCATCTTTCGATATAAGGATTTTTTGCAGTCAGGGCCAGGGGCCCCTGGGCACATCCTTTTTCCATTTTCCCTGGGAAAGAAAACTCAGCAGTCCAGGTTCCTGATGTCAGTTTGTAGGGCTCCCTTGGGCCTATCAGGGCAGCACAATTTTGAGGTGGGGACAACTTTGGTGTGGGCTCCATCTTTCGATATAAGGATTTTTTGCAGTCAGGGCCAGGGGCCCCTGGGCACATCCTTTTTCCATTTTCCCTGGGAAAGAAAACTCAGCAGTCCAGGTTCCTGATGTCAGTTTGTAGGGCTCCCTTGGGTCTATCAGGGCAGCACAAGTTTGAGGTGGGGACAACTTTGGTGTGGGCTCCATCCTTCGATATAAGGATTTTTTGTAGTGAGGCCCCAGCCCAGGACCAGGGACCCCTGGGCACATCCTTTTTCCATTTTCCCTGGGAAAGAAAACTCAGCAGTCCAGGTTCCTGATGTCAGTTTGTAGGGCTCCCTTGGGTCTATCAGGGCAGCACAAGTTTGAGGTGGAGAACACTTTGGTGTGGGGTCCATCCTTCGATATAAGGATTCTTTGCAGTCAGGGCCAGGGGCCCCTGGGCACATCCTTTTTCCATTTTCCCTGGGAAAGAAAACTCAGCAGTCCAGGTTCCTGATGTCAGTTTGTAGGGCTCCCTTGGGTCTATCAGGGCAGCACAAGTTTGAGGTGGGGACAACTTTGGTGTGGGCTCCATCCTTCGATATAAGGATTTTTTGTAGTGAGGCCCCAGCCCAGGACCAGGGACCCCTGGGCATATCCTTTTTCCATTTTCCCTGGGAAAGAAAACTCAGCAGTCCAGGTTCCTGATGTCAGTTTGTAGGGCTCCCTTGGGTCTATCAGGGCAGCACAAGTTTGAGGTGGAGAACACTTTGGTGTGGGGTCCATCCTTCGATATAAGGATTCTTTGCAGTCAGGGCCAGGGGCCCCTGGGCACATCCTTTTTCCATTTTCCCTGGGAAAGAAAACTCAGCAGTCCAGGTTCCTGATGTCAGTTTGTAGGGCTCCCTTGGGTCTATCAGGGCAGCACAAGTTTGAGGTGGGGACAACTTCGGTGTGGGCTCCATCCTTCGATATAAGGATTTTTTGCAGTCAGTGCTAGGGGCCCCTGGGCACATCCTTTTTCCATTTTCCCTGGGAAAGAAAACTCAGCAGTCCAGGTTCCTGATGTCAGTTTGTAGGGCTCCCTTGGGTGTATCAGGTCAGCACAATTTTGAGGTGGAGAACACTTTAGTGTGGGGTCCATCCTTCGATATAAGGATTCTTTGCAGTCAGGGCCACGGCCCCCTGGGCACATCCTTTTTCCATTTTCCCTGGGAAAGAAAACTCAGCAGTCCAGGTTCCTGATGTCAGTTTGTAGGGCTCCCTTGGGTCTATCAGGGCAGCACAAGTTTGAGGTGGGGACAACTTCGGTGTGGGCTCCATCCTTCGATATAAGGATTTTTTGCAGTCAGGGCCAGGGGCCCCTGGGCACAACCTTTTTCCATTTTCCCTGGGAAAGAAAACTCAGCAGTCCAGGTTCCTGATGTCACTTTGTAGGGCTCCCTTGGGTCTATCAGGGCAGCACAAGTTTGTGGTGGAGAACACTTTGGTGTGGGGTCCATCCTTCGATATAAGGATTCTTTGCAGTCAGGGCCAGGGGCCCCTGGGCACATCCTTTTTCCATTTTCCCTGGGAAAGAAAACTCAGCAGTCCAGGTTCCTGATGTCAGTTTGTAGGGTTCCCTTGGATGTATCAGGGAAGCACAAGTTTGAGGTGGGGACAACTTTGGTGTGGGGTCAATCCTTCGATATAAGGATTTTTTGCAGTGAGGCCCCAGCCCAGGGCCAGGGCCCCCTGGGCACATCCTTTTTCCATTTTCCCTGGGAAAGAAAACTCAGCAGTCCAGGTTCCTGATGTCAGTTTGTAGGGCTCCCTTGGGTCTATCAGGGCAGCACAAGTTTGAGGTGGGGACAACTTCGGTGTGGGGTCCATCCTTCGATATAAGGATTTTTTGCAGTCAGGGCCAGGGGCCCCTGGGCACATCCTTTTTCCATTTTCCCTGGGAAAGAAAACTCAGCAGTCCAGGTTCCTGATGTCAGTTTGTAGGGCTCCCTTGGGTCTATCAGGGCAGCACAAGTTTGAGGTGGGGACAACTTTGGTGTGGGCTCCATCCTTCGATATAAGGATTTTTTGTAGTGAGGCCCCAGCCCAGGACCAGGGACCCCTGGGCACATCCTTTTTCCATTTTCCCTGGGAAAGAAAACTCAGCAGTCCAGGTTCCTGATGTCAGTTTGTAGGGCTCCCTTGGGTCTATCAGGGCAGCACAAGTTTGAGGTGGGGACAACTTTGGTGTGGGCTCCATCCTTCGATATAAGGATTTTTTGCAGTCAGGGCCAGGGGCCCCTGGGCACATCCTTTTTCCATTTTCCCTGGGAAAGAAAACTCAGCAGTCCAGGTTCCTGATGTCAGTTTGTAGGGCTCCCTTGGGTCTATCAGGGCAGCACAAGTTTGAGGTGGGGACAACTTCGGTGTGGGGTCCATCCTTCGATATAAGGATTCTTTGCAGTGAGGCCCCAGCCCAGGGCCAGGGGCCCCTGGGCACATCCTTTTTTCATTTTCCCTGGGAAAGAAAACTCAGCAGTCCAGGTTCCTGATGTCAGTTTGTAGGGCTCCCTTGGGTCTTTCAGGGCAGCACAAGTTTGAGGAGGGGACAACTTCGGTGTGGGGTCCATCCTTCGATATAAGGATTTTTTGCAGTCAGGGCCAGGGGCCCCTGGGCACATCCTTTTTCCATTTTCCCTGGGAAAGAAAACTCAGCAGTCCAGGTTCCTGATGTCAGTTTGTAGGGCTCCCTTGAGTCTATCAGGGCAGCACAAGTTTGAGGTGGGGACAATTTCGCTGTTGGGTCCATCCTTCGATATAAGGATTTATTGCAGTCAGGGCCAGGGGCCCCTGGGCACATCCTTTTTCCATTTTCCCTGGGAAAGAAAACTCAGCAGTCCAGGTTCCTGATGTCAGTTTGTAGGGCTCCCTTGAGTCTATCAGGGCAGCACAAGTTTGAGGTGGGGACAATTTCGCTGTTGGGTCCATCCTTCGATATAAGGATTTATTACACACAGGGCCAGGGGCCCCTGGGCACATCCTTTTTCCATTTTCCCTGGGAAAGAAAACTCAGCAGTCCAGGTTCCTGATGTCAGTTTGTAGGGCTCCCTTGGGTCTATCAGGGCAGCACAAGTTTGAGGTGGGGACAACTTCGGTCTGAGGTCCATCCTTCGATATAAGGTTTTTTTGCAGTGAGGCCCCAGCCCAGGGCCAGGGAACCCTGGGCACATCCTTTTTCCATTTTCCCTGGGAAAGAAAACTCAGCAGTCCAGGTTCCTGATGTCAGTTTGTAGGGCTCCCTTGGGTCTATCAGGGCAGCACAAGTTTGAGGTGGGGACAACTTCGGTGTGGGGTCCATCCTTCGATATAAGGATTCTTTGCAGTGAGGCCGCAGCCCAGGGCCAGGGGCCCCTGGGCACATCCTTTTTTCATTTTCCCTGGGAAAGAAAACTCAGCAGTCCAGGTTCCTGATGTCAGTTTGTAGGGCTCCCTTGGGTCTTTCAGGGCAGCACAAGTTTGAGGTGGGGACAACTTCGGTGTGGGGTCCATCCTTCGATATAAGGATTTTTTGCAGTCAGGGCCAGGGGCCCCTGGGCACATCCTTTTTCCATTTTCCCTGGGAAAGAAAACTCAGCAGTCCAGGTTCCTGATGTCAGTTTGTAGGGCTCCCTTGGGTCTATCAGGGCAGCACAAGTTTGAGGTGGGGACAACTTCGGTGTGGGTTCCATCCTTCGATATAAGGATTTTTTGCAGTCAGGGCCAGGGGCCCCTGGGCACATCCTTTTTCCATTTTCCCTGGGAAAGAAAACTCAGCAGTCCAGGTTCCTGATGTCAGTTTGTAGGGCTCCCTTGGGTCTATCAGGGCAGCACAAGTTTGAGGTGGGGACAACTTCGGTGTGGGGTCCATCCTTCGATATAAGGATTCTTTGCAGTGAGGCCCCATCCCAGCGCCAGGGGCCCCTGGGCACATCCTTTTTCCATTTTCCCTGGGAAAGAAAACTCAGCAGTCCAGGTTCCTGATGTCAGTTTGTAGGGCTCCCTTGGGTCTATCAGGGCAGCACAAGTTTGAGGTGGGCACAACTTCGGTGTGGGGTCCATCCTTCGATATAAGGATTTTTTGCAGTCCAGGCCAGCGACCCCTGGGCACATCCTTTTTCCATTTTCCCTGGGAAAGAAAACTCAGCAGTCCAGGTTCCTGATGTCAGTTTGTAGGGCTCCCTTGGGTCTATCAGGGCAGCACAAGTTTGAGGTGGGGACAACTTCGGTGTGGGGTCCATCCTTCGATATAAGGATTCTTTGCAGTGAGGCCCCAGCCCAGGGCCAGGGGCCCCTGGGCACATCCTTTTTTCATTTTCCCTGGGAAAGAAAACTCAGCAGTCCAGTTTCCTGATGTCAGTTTGTAGGGCTCCCTTGGGTCTGTCAGGGCAGCACAAGTTTGAGGTGGGGACAATTTCGGTGTGGGGTCCATCCTTCGATATAAGGATTCTTTGCAGTCAGGGCCAGGGGCCCCTGGGCACATCCTTTTTCCATTTTCCCTGGGAAAGAAAACTCAGCAGTCCAGGTTCCTGATGTCAGTTTGTAGGGCTCCCTTGGGTCTATCAGGGCAGCACAAGTTTGAGGTGGGGACAACTTCGGTGTGGGCTCCATCCTTCGATATAAGGATTTTTTGCAGTCAGGGCCAGGGGCCCCTGGGCACATCCTTTTTCCATTTTCCCTGGGAAAGAAAACTCAGCAGTCCAGGTTCCTGATGTCAGTTTGTAGGGCTCCCTTGGGTCTATCAGGGCAGCACAAGTTTGAGGTGGGGACAACTTCGGTGTGGGGTCCATCCTTCGATATAAGGATTCTTTGCAGTGAGGCCCCATCCCAGCGCCAGGGGCCCCTGGGCACATCCTTTTTCCATTTTCCCTGGGAAAGAAAACTCAGCAGTCCAGGTTCCTGATGTCAGTTTGTAGGGCTCCCTTGGGTCTATCAGGGCAGCACAAGTTTGAGGTGGGCACAACTTCGGTGTGGGGTCCATCCTTCGATATAAGGATTTTTTGCAGTCCAGGCCAGGGACCCCTGGGCACATCCTTTTTCCATTTTCCCTGGGAAAGAAAACTCAGCAGTCCAGGTTCCTGATGTCAGTTTGTAGGGCTCCCTTGGGTCTATCAGGGCAGCACAAGTTTGAGGTGGGGACAACTTCAGTGTGGGGTCCATCCTTCGATATAAGGATTCTTTGCAGTGAGGCCCCAGCCCAGGGCCAGGGGCCCCTGGGCACATCCTTTTTTCATTTTCCCTGGGAAAGAAAACTCAGCAGTCCAGTTTCCTGATGTCAGTTTGTAGGGCTCCCTTGGGTCTGTCAGGGCAGCACAAGTTTGAGGTGGGGACAATTTCGGTGTGGGGTCCATCCTTCGATATAAGGATTCTTTGCAGTCAGGGCCAGGGGCCCCTGGGCACATCCTTTTTCCATTTTCCCTGGGAAAGAAAACTCAGCAGTCCAGGTTCCTGATGTCAGTTTGTAGGGCTCCCTTGGGTCTATCAGGGCAGCACTAGTTTGAGGTGGGGACATCTTCGGTGTGGGGTCCATCCTTCGATATAAGGATTTTTTGCAGTCAGGGCCAGGGAACCCTGGGCACATCCTTTTTCCATTTTCCCTGGGAAAGAAAACTCAGCAGTCCAGGTTCCTGATGTCAGTTTGTAGGGCTCCCTTGGGTCTATCAGGGCAGCACAAGTTTGAGGTGGGGACAACTTCGGTGTGGGGTCCATCCTTCGATATAAGGATTCTTTGCAGTGAGGCCCCAGCCCAGGGCCAGGGGCCCCTGGGCACATCCTTTTTTCATTTTCCCTGGGAAAGAAAACTCAGCAGTCCAGTTTCCTGATGTCAGTTTGTAGGGTTCCCTTGGGTCTATCAGGGCAGCACTAGTTTGAGGTGGGGACATCTTCGGTGTGGGGTCCATCCTTCGATATAAGGATTTTTTGCAGTCAGGGCCAGGGAACCCTGGGCACATCCTTTTTCCATTTTCCCTGGGAAAGAAAACTCAGTAGTCCAGGTTCCTGATGTCAGTTTGTAGGGCTCCCTTGGGTCTATCAGGGCAGCACAAGTTTGAGGTGGGGACAACTTCGGTGTGGGGTCCATCCTTCGATATAAGGATTCTTTGCAGTCAGGGCCAGGGGCCCCTGGGCACATCCTTTTTCCATTTTCCCTGGGAAAGAAAACTCAGCAGTCCAGGTTCCTGATTTCAGTTTGTAGGGCTCCCTTGGGTCTATCAGGGCAGCACAAGTTTGAGGTGGGGACAACTTCGGTGTGGGGTCCATCCTTCGTTATAAGGATTTGTTGCAGTCAGGGCCAGGGGCCCCTGGGCACATCCTTTTTCCATTTTCCCTGGGAAAGAAAACTCAGCAGTCCAGGTTCCTGATGTCAGTTTGTAGGGCTCCCTTGGGTCTATCAGGGCAGCACAAGTTTGAGGTGGGGACATCTTCGGTGTGGGGTCCATCCTTCGATATAAGGATTCTTTGCAGTGAGGCCCCAGCCCAGGGCCAGGGGCCCCTGGGCACATCCTTTGGCCATTTTCCCTGGGAAAGAAAAGTCAGCAGTCCAGTTTCCTGATGTCAGTTTGTAGGGCTCCCTTGGGTCTATCAGGGCAGCACAAGTTTGAGGTGGGGACAACTTCGGTCTGAGGTCTATCCTTCGATATAAGGTTTTTTTGCAGTGAGGCCCCAGCCCAGGACCAGGGAACCCTGGGCACATCCTTTTTCCATTTTCCCTGGGAAAGAAAACTCAGCAGTCCAGGTTCCTGATGTCAGTTTGTAGGGCTCCCTTGGGTCTCTCAGGGCAGCACAAGTTTGAGGTGGGGACAACTTCGGTGTGGGGTCCATCCTTCGATATAAGGATTCTTTGCAGTGAGGCCCCAGCCCAGGGCCAGGGGCCCCTGGGCACATCCTTTTTTCATTTTCCCTGGGAAAGAAAACTCAGCAGTCCAGGTTCCTGATGTCAGTTTGTAGGGCTCCCTTGGGTCTATCAGGGCAGCACAAGTTTGAGGTGGGGACAACTTCGGTGTGGGGTCCATCCTTCGATATAAGGATTCTTTGCAGTCAGGGCCAGGGGCCCCTGGGCACATCCTTTTTCCATTTTCCCTGGGAAAGAAAACTCAGCAGTCCAGGTTCCTGATGTCAGTTTGTAGGGCTCCCTTGAGTCTATCAGGGCAGCACAAGTTTGAGGTGGGGACAATTTCGCTGTTGGGTCCATCCTTCGATATAAGGATTTATTGCAGTCAGGGCCAGGGGCCCCTGGGCACATCCTTTTTCCATTTTCCCTGGGAAAGAAAACTCAGCAGTCCAGGTTCCTGATGTCAGTTTGTAGGGCTCCCTTGGGTCTATCAGGGCAGCACAAGTTTGAGGTGGGGACAACTTCGGTGTGGGGTCCATCCTTCGATATAAGGATTTTTTGCAGTCAGGGCCAGGGGCCCCTGGGCACATCCTTTTTCCATTTTCCCTGGGAAAGAAAACTCAGCAGTCCAGGTTCCTGATGTCAGTTTGTAGGGCTCCCTTGGGTCTATCAGGGCAGCACAAGTTTGAGGTGGGGACAACTTCGGTGTGGGGTCCATCCTTCGATATAAGGATTTGTTGCAGTCAGGGCCAGGGGCCCCTGGGCACATCCTTTTTCCATTTTCCCTGGGAAAGAAAACTCAGCAGTCCAGGTTCCTGATGTCAGTTTGTAGGGCTCCCTTGGGTCTATCAGGGCAGCACAAGTTTGAGGTGGGGACATCTTCGGTGTGGGGTCCATCCTTCGATATAAGGATTCTTTGCAGTGAGGCCCCAGCCCAGGGCCAGGGGCCCCTGGGCACATCCTTTGGCCATTTTCCCTGGGAAAGAAAAGTCAGCAGTCCAGTTTCCTGATGTCAGTTTGTAGGGCTCCCTTGGGTCTATCAGGGCAGCACAAGTTTGAGGTGGGGACAACTTCGGTCTGAGGTCTATCCTTCGATATAAGGTTTTTTTGCAGTGAGGCCCCAGCCCAGGACCAGGGGCCCCTGGGCACATCCTTTTTCCATTTTCCCTGGGAAAGAAAACTCAGCAGTCCAGGTTCCTGATGTCAGTTTGTAGGGCTCCCTTGGGTCTATCAGGGCAGCACAAGTTTGAGGTGGGGACAACTTCGGTGTGGGGTCCATCCTTCGATATAAGGATTCTTTGCAGTGAGGCCCCAGCCCAGGGCCAGGGGCCCCTGGGCACATCCTTTTTTCATTTTCCCTGGGAAAGAAAACTCAGCAGTCCAGGTTCCTGATGTCAGTTTGTAGGGCTCCCTTGGGTCTATCAGGGCAGCACAAGTTTGAGGTGGGGACAACTTCGGTGTGGGGTCCATCCTTCGATATAAGGATTCTTTGCAGTCAGGGCCAGGGGCCCCTGGGCACATCCTTTTTCCATTTTCCCTGGGAAAGAAAACTCAGCAGTCCAGGTTCCTGATGTCAGTTTGTAGGGCTCCCTTGGGTGTATCAGGGCAGCACAAGTTTGAGGTGGGGACAACTTCGGTGTGGGGTCCATCCTTCGATATAAGGATTTTTTGCAGTCAGGGCCAGGGGCCCCTGGGCACATCCTTTTTCCATTTTCCCTGGGAAAGAAAACTCAGCAGTCCAGGTTCCTGATGTCAGTTTGTAGGGCTCCCTTGGGTCTATCAGGGCAGCACAAGTTTGAGGTGGGGACAACTTCGGTGTGGGGTCCATCCTTCGATATAAGGATTTTTTGCAGTCCAGGCCAGGGGCCCCTGGGCACATCCTTTTTCCATTTTCCCTGGGAAAGAAAACTCAGCAGTCCAGGTTCCTGATGTCAGTTTGTAGGGCTCCCTTGGGTCTATCAGGGCAGCACAAGTTTGAGGTGGGGACAACTTTGGTGTGGGGTCCATCCTTCGATATAAGGATTTTTTGCAGTCAGGGCCAGGGGCCCCTGGGCACATCCTTTTTCCATTTTCCCTGGGAAAGAAAACTCAGCAGTCCAGGTTCCTGATGTCAGTTTGTAGGGCTCCCTTGGGTCTATCAGGGCAGCACAAGTTTGAGGTGCGGACAACTTCGGTGTGGGGTCCATCCTTCAATATAAGGATTTTTTGCAGTCAGGGCCAGGGAACCCTGGGCACATCCTTTTTCCATTTTCCCTGGGAAAGAAAACTCAGCAGTCCAGGTTCCTGATGTCAGTTTGTAGGGCTCCCTTGGGTCTATCAGGGCAGCACAAGTTTGAGGTGGGGACAACTTCGGTGTGGGGTCCATCCTTCGATATAAGGATTTATTGCAGTGAGGCCCCAGCCCAGGGCCAGGGGCCCCTGGGCACATCCTTTTTCCATTTTCCCTGGGAAAGAAAACTCAGCAGTCCAGGTTCCTGATGTCAGTCTGTAGGGCTCCCTTGGGTCTATCAGGGCAGCACAAGTTTGAGGTGGGGACAACTTCGGTGTGGGGTCCATCCTTCGATATAAGGATTTTTTGCAGTGAGGCCCCGGCCCAGGGCCAGGGGCCCCTGGGCACATCCTTTTTTCATTTTCCCTGGGAAAGAAAACTCAGCAGTCCAGTTTCCTGATGTCAGTTTGTAGGGTTCCCTTGGGTCTATCAGGGCAGCACTAGTTTGAGGTGGGGACAACTTCGGTGTGGGGTCCATCCTTCGATATAAGGATTTTTTGCAGTCAGGGCCAGGGGCCCCTGGGCACATCCTTTTTCCATTTTCCCTGGGAAAGAAAAGTCAGCAGTCCAGGTTCCTGATGTCAGTTTGTAGGGCTCCCTTGGGTCTATCAGGGCAGCACTAGTTTGAGGTGGGGACATCTTCGGTGTGGGGTCCATCCTTCGATATAAGGATTCTTTGCAGTCAGGGCCAGGGGCCCCTGGGCACATCCTTTTTCCATTTCCCCTGGGAAAGAAAACTCAGCAGTCCAGGTTGCTGATGTCAGTTTGTAGGGCTCCCTTGGGTCTATCAGGGCAGCACAAGTTTGAGGTGGGGACAACTTCGGTGTGGGGTCCATCCTTCGATATAAGGATTTTTTGCAGTCAGGGCCAGGGGCCCCTGGGCACATCCTTTTTCCATTTTCCCTGGGAAAGAAAACTCAGCAGTCCAGGTTCCTGATTTCAGTTTGTAGGGCTCCCTTGGGTCTATCAGGGCAGCACAAGTTTGTGGTGGGGACAACTTCGGTGTGGGGTCCATCCTTCGTTATAAGGATTTGTTGCAGTCAGGGCCAGGGGCCCCTGGGCACATCCTTTTTCCATTTTCCCTGGGAAAGAAAACTCAGCAGTCCAGGTTCCTGATGTCAGTTTGTAGGGCTCCCTTGGGTCTATCAGGGCAGCACAAGTTTGAGGTGGGGACATCTTCGGTGTGGGGTCCATCCTTCGATATAAGGATTCTTTGCAGTGAGGCCCCAGCCCAGGGCCAGGGGCCCCTGGGCACATCCTTTGGCCATTTTCCCTGGGAAAGAAAAGTCAGCAGTCCAGTTTCCTGATGTCAGTTTGTAGGGCTCCCTTGGGTCTATCAGGGCAGCACAAGTTTGAGGTGGGGACAACTTCGGTCTGAGGTCTATCCTTCGATATAAGGTTTTTTTGCAGTGAGGCCCCAGCCCAGGACCAGGGAACCCTGGGCACATCCTTTTTCCATTTTCCCTGGGAAAGAAAACTCAGCAGTCCAGGTTCCTGATGTCAGTTTGTAGGGCTCCCTTGGGTCTATCAGGGCAGCACAAGTTTGAGGTGGGGACAACTTCGGTGTGGGGTCCATCCTTCGATATAAGGATTCTTTGCAGTGAGGCCCCAGCCCAGGGCCAGGGGCCCCTGGGCACATCCTTTTTTCATTTTCCCTGGGAAAGAAAACTCAGCAGTCCAGGTTCCTGATGTCAGTTTGTAGGGCTCCCTTGGGTCTATCAGGGCAGCACAAGTTTGAGGTGGGGACAACTTCGGTGTGGGGTCCATCCTTCGATATAAGGATTCTTTGCAGTCAGGGCCAGGGGCCCCTGGGCACATCCTTTTTCCATTTTCCCTGGGAAAGAAAACTCAGCAGTCCAGGTTCCTGATGTCAGTTTGTAGGGCTCCCTTGAGTCTATCAGGGCAGCACAAGTTTGAGGTGGGGACAATTTCGCTGTTGGGTCCATCCTTCGATATAAGGATTTTTTGCAGTCAGGGCCAGGGGCCCCTGGGCACATCCTTTTTCCATTTTCCCTGGGAAAGAAAACTCAGCAGTCCAGGTTCCTGATGTCAGTTTGTAGGGCTCCCTTGGGTCTATCAGGGCAGCACAAGTTTGAGGTGGGGACAACTTCGGTGTGGGGTCCATCCTTCGATATAAGGATTTTTTGCAGTCAGGGCCAGGGGCCCCTGGGCACATCCTTTTTCCATTTTCCCTGGGAAAGAAAACTCAGCAGTCCAGGTTCCTGATGTCAGTTTGTAGGGCTCCCTTGGGTCTATCAGGGCAGCACAAGTTTGAGGTGGGGACAACTTCGGTGTGGGGTCCATCCTTCGATATAAGGATTTGTTGCAGTCAGGGCCAGGGGCCCCTGGGCACATCCTTTTTCCATTTTCCCTGGGAAAGAAAACTCAGCAGTCCAGGTTCCTGATGTCAGTTTGTAGGGCTCCCTTGGGTCTATCAGGGCAGCACAAGTTTGAGGTGGGGACATCTTCGGTGTGGGGTCCATCCTTCGATATAAGGATTCTTTGCAGTGAGGCCCCAGCCCAGGGCCAGGGGCCCCTGGGCACATCCTTTGGCCATTTTCCCTGGGAAAGAAAAGTCAGCAGTCCAGTTTCCTGATGTCAGTTTGTAGGGCTCCCTTGGGTGTATCAGGGCAGCACAAGTTTGAGGTGGGGACAACTTCGGTCTGAGGTCTATACTTCGATATAAGGTTTTTTTGCAGTGAGGCCCCAGCCCAGGACCAGGGGCCCCTGGGCACATCCTTTTTCCATTTTCCCTGGGAAAGAAAACTCAGCAGTCCAGGTTCCTGATGTCAGTTTGTAGGGCTCCCTTGGGTCTATCAGGGCAGCACAAGTTTGAGGTGGGGACAACTTCGGTGTGGGGTCCATCCTTCGATATAAGGATTCTTTGCAGTGAGGCCCCAGCCCAGGGCCAGGGGCCCCTGGGCACATCCTTTTTTCATTTTCCCTGGGAAAGAAAACTCAGCAGTCCAGGTTCCTGATGTCAGTTTGTAGGGCTCCCTTGGGTCTATCAGGGCAGCACAAGTTTGAGGTGGGGACAACTTCGGTGTGGGGTCCATCCTTCGATATAAGGATTCTTTGCAGTCAGGGCCAGGGGCCCCTGGGCACATCCTTTTTCCATTTTCCCTGGGAAAGAAAACTCAGCAGTCCAGGTTCCTGATGTCAGTTTGTAGGGCTCCCTTGAGTCTATCAGGGCAGCACAAGTTTGAGGTGGGGACAATTTCGCTGTTGGGTCCATCCTTCGATATAAGGATTTATTGCAGTCAGGGCCAGGGGCCCCTGGGCACATCCTTTTTCCATTTTCCCTGGGAAAGAAAACTCAGCAGTCCAGGTTCCTGATGTCAGTTTGTAGGGCTCCCTTGGGTGTATCAGGGCAGCACAAGTTTGAGGTGGGGACAACTTCGGTGTGGGGTCCATCCTTCGATATAAGGATTTTTTGCAGTCAGGGCCAGGGGCCCCTGGGCACATCCTTTTTCCATTTTCCCTGGGAAAGAAAACTCAGCAGTCCAGGTTCCTGATGTCAGTTTGTAGGGCTCCCTTGGGTCTATCAGGGCAGCACAAGTTTGAGGTGGGGACAACTTCGGTGTGGGGTCCATCCTTCGATATAAGGATTTTTTGCAGTCCAGGCCAGGGGCCCCTGGGCACATCCTTTTTCCATTTTCCCTGGGAAAGAAAACTCAGCAGTCCAGGTTCCTGATGTCAGTTTGTAGGGCTCCCTTGGGTCTATCAGGGCAGCACAAGTTTGAGGTGGGGACAACTACGGTGTGGGGTCCATCCTTCGATATAAGGATTTTTTGCAGTCAGGGCCAGGGGCCCCTGGGCACATCCTTTTTCCATTTTCCCTGGGAAAGAAAACTCAGCAGTCCAGGTTCCTGATGTCAGTTTGTAGGGCTCCCTTGGGTCTATCAGGGCAGCACAAGTTTGAGGTGCGGACAACTTCGGTGTGGGGTCCATCCTTCAATATAAGGATTTTTTGCAGTCAGGGCCAGGGAACCCTGGGCACATCCTTTTTCCATTTTCCCTGGGAAAGAAAACTCAGCAGTCCAGGTTCCTGATGTCAGTTTGTAGGGCTCCCTTGGGTCTATCAGGGCAGCACAAGTTTGAGGTGGGGACAACTTCGGTGTGGGGTCCATCCTTCGATATAAGGATTCTTTGCAGTGAGGCCCCAGCCCAGGGCCAGGGGCCCCTGGGCACATCCTTTTTCCATTTTCCCTGGGAAAGAAAACTCAGCAGTCCAGGTTCCTGATGTCAGTCTGTAGGGCTCCCTTGGGTCTATCAGGGCAGCACAAGTTTGAGGTGGGGACAACTTCGGTGTGGGGTCCATCCTTCGATATAAGGATTTTTTGCAGTGAGGCCCCGGCCCAGGGCCAGGGGCCCCTGGGCACATCCTTTTTTCATTTTCCCTGGGAAAGAAAACTCAGCAGTCCAGTTTCCTGATGTCAGTTTGTAGGGTTCCCTTGGGTCTATCAGGGCAGCACTAGTTTGAGGTGGGGACAACTTCGGTGTGGGGTCCATCCTTCGATATAAGGATTTTTTGCAGTCAGGGCCAGGGGCCCCTGGGCACATCCTTTTTCCATTTTCCCTGGGAAAGAAAAGTCAGCAGTCCAGGTTCCTGATGTCAGTTTGTAGGGCTCCCTTGGGTCTATCAGGGCAGCACTAGTTTGAGGTGGGGACATCTTCGGTGTGGGGTCCATCCTTCGATATAAGGATTCTTTGCAGTCAGGGCCAGGGGCCCCTGGGCACATCCTTTTTCCATTTTCCCTGGGAAAGAAAACTCAGCAGTCCAGGTTGCTGATGTCAGTTTGTAGGGCTCCCTTGGGTCTATCAGGGCAGCACAAGTTTGAGGTGGGGACAACTTCGGTGTGGGGTCCATCCTTCGATATAAGGATTCTTTGCAGTCAGGGCCAGGGGCCCCTGGGCACATCCTTTTTCCATTTTCCCTGGGAAAGAAAACTCAGCAGTCCAGGTTCCTGATGTCAGTTTATAGGGCTCCCTTGGGTCTATCAGGGCAGCACTAGTTTGAGGTGGGGACATCTTCGGTGTGGGGTCCATCCTTCGATATAACGATTCTTTGCAGTCAGGGCCAGGGGCCCCTGGGCACATCCTTTTTCCATTTTCCCTGGGAAAGAAAACTCAGCAGTCCAGGTTCCTGATGTCAGTTTGTAGGGCTCCCTTGGGTCTATCAGGGCAGCACAAGTTTGAGGTGGGGACAACTTCGGTGTGGGGTCCATCCTTCGATATAAGGATTTTTTGCAGTCAGGGCCAGGGTCCCCTGGGCACATCCTTTGGCCATTTTCCCTGGGAAAGAAAACTCAGCAGTCCAGGTTCCTGATGTCAATTTGTAGGGCTCCCTTGGGTCTATCAGGGCAGCACAAGTTTGAGGTGGGGACAACTTCGGTGTGGGGTCCATCCTTCGATATAAGGATTCATTGCAGTGAGGCCCCAGCCCAGCGCCAGGGGCCCCTGGGCACATCCTTTTTCCATTTTCCCTGGGAAAGAAAACTCAGCAGTCCAGGTTCCTGATGTCAGTTTGTAGGGCTCCCTTGGGTCTATCAGGGCAGCACAAGTTTGAGGTGGGGACAACTTCGGTGTGGGGTCCATCCTTCAATATAAGGATTTTTTGCAGTGAGGGCCAGGGGCCCCTGGGCTCATCCTTTTTCCATTTTCCCTGGGAAAGAAAACTCAGCAGTCCAGGTTCCTGATGTCAGTTTGTAGGGCTCCCTTGGGTCTATCAGGGCAGCACAAGTTTGAGGTGGGGACATCTTCGGTGTGGGGTCCATCCTTCGATATAAGGATTTTTTGCAGTCAGGGGCCCCTGGGCACATCCTTTTTCCATTTTCCCTGGGAAAGAAAACTCAGCAGTCCAGGTTCCTGATGTCAGTTTGTAGGGCTCCCTTGGGTCTATCAGGGCAGCACAAGTTTGAGGTGGGGACAACTTCGGTGTGGGGTCCATCCTTCGATATAAGGATTTTTTGCAGTCCAGGCCAGGGGCCCCTGGGCATATCCTTTTTCCATTTTCCCTGGGAAAGAAAACTCAGCAGTCCAGGTTCCTGATGTCAGTTTGTAGGGCTCCCTTGGGTCTATCAGGGCAGCACAAGTTTGAGGTGGGGACAACTTCGGTGTGGGGTCCATCCTTCGATATAAGGATTCTTTGCAGTGAGGCCCCAGCCCAGGGCCAGGGGCCCCTGGGCACATCCTTTTTTCATTTTCCCTGGGAAAGAAAACTCAGCAGTCCAGTTTCCTGATGTCAGTTTGTAGGGCTCCCTTGGGTCTATCAGGGCAGCACAAGTTTGAGGTGGGGACAACTTCGGTTTGGGGTCCATCCTTCGATATAAGGATTTTTTGCAGTCAGGGCCAGGGGCCCCTGGGCACATCCTTTTTCCATTTTCCCTGGGAAAGAAAACTCAGCAGTCCAGGTTTGTGATGTCAGTTTGTAGGGCTGCCTTGGGTCTATCAGGGCAGCACAAGTTTGAGGTGGGGACAATTTCGGTGTTGGGTCCATCCTTCGATATAAGGATTTATTGCAGTCAGGGCCAGGGGCCCCTTGGCACATCCTTTTTCCATTTATCCTGGGAAAGAAAACTCAGCAGTCCAGGTTCCTGATGTCAGTTTGTAGGGCTCCCTTGGGTCTATCAGGGCAGCACAAGTTTGAGGTGGGGACAACTTCGGTGTGGGGTCCATCCTTCGATATAAGGATTTTTTGCAGTCAGGGCCAGGGGCCCCTGGGCACATCCTTTTTCTATTTTCCCTGGGAAAGAAAACTCAGCAGTCCAGGTTCCTGATGTCAATTTGTAGGGTTCCCTTGGGTCTATCAGGGCAGCACAAGTTTGAGGTGGGGACAACTTCGGTGTTGGGTCCATCCTTCGATATAAGGATTTTTTGCAGTCAGGGCCCGGGGTCCAGGGCCAGGGGCCCCTGGGCACATCCTTTTTCCATTTTCCCTGGGAAAGAAAACTCAGCAGTCCAGGTTCCTGATGTCAGTTTGTAGGGCTCCCTTGGGTCTATCAGGGCAGCACAAGTTTGAGGTGGGGACAAATTCAGTGTGGGCTCCATCCTTCGATATAAGGATTTTTTGCAGTCAGGGCCAGGGGCCCCTGGGCACATCCTTCGGCCACTTTCCCTGGGAAAGAAAACTCAGCAGTCCAGGTTCCTGATGTCAGTTTGTAGGGCTCCCTTGGGTCTATCAGGGCAGCACAAGTTTGAGGTGGGGACAACTTCGGTGTGGGGTCCATCCTTCGTTATAAGGATTTGTTGCAGTCAGGGCCAGGGGCCCCTGGGCACATCCTTTTTCCATTTTCCCTGGGAAAGAAAACTCAGCAGTCCAGGTTCCTGATGTCAGTTTGTAGGGCTCCCTTGGGTCTATCAGGGCAGCACAAGTTTGAGGTGGGGACAATTTCGCTGTTGGGTCCATCCTTCGATATAAGGATTTATTGCAGTCAGGGCCAGGGGCCCCTGGGCACATCCTTTTTCCATTTTCCCTGGGAAAGAAAACTCAGCAGTCCAGGTTCCTGATGTCAGTTTGTAGGGCTCCCTTGGGTCTATCAGGGCAGCACAAGTTTGAGGTGGGGACAACTTCGGTGTGGGGTCCATCCTTCGATATAAGGATTTTTTGCAGTCAGGGCCAGGGGCCCCTGGGCACATCCTTTTTCCATTTTCCCTGGGAAAGAAAACTCAGCAGTCCAGGTTCCTGATGTCAGTTTGTAGGGCTCCCTTGGGTCTATCAGGGCAGCACAAGTTTGAGGTGGGGACAACTTCGGTGTGGGGTCCATCCTTCAATATAAGGATTTGTTGCAGTCAGGGCCAGGGGCCCCTGGGCACATCCTTTTTCCATTTTCCCTGGGAAAGAAAACTCAGCAGTCCAGGTTCCTGATGTCAGTTTGTAGGGCTCCCTTGGGTCTATCAGGGCAGCACAAGTTTGAGGTGGGGACATCTTCGGTGTGGGGTCCATCCTTCGATATAAGGATTCTTTGCAGTGAGGCCCCAGCCCAGGGCCAGGGGCCCCTGGGCACATCCTTTTTCCATTTTCCCTGGGAAAGAAAACTCAGCAGTCCAGGTTCCTGATGTCAGTTTGTAGGGCTCCCTTGGGTCTATCAGGGCAGCACAAGTTTGAGGTGGGGACAACTTCGGTGTGGGGTCCATCCTTCGATATAAGGATTTTTTGCAGTCCAGGCCAGGGGCCCCTGGGCATATCCTTTTTCCATTTTCCCTGGGAAAGAAAACTCAGCAGTCCAGGTTCCTGATGTCAGTTTGTAGGGCTCCCTTGGGTCTATCAGGGCAGCACAAGTTTGAGGTGGGGACAACTTCGGTGTGGGGTCCATCCTTCGATATAAGGATTCTTTGCAGTGAGGCCCCAGCCCAGGGCCAGGGGCCCCTGGGCACATCCTTTTTTCATTTTCCCTGGGAAAGAAAACTCAGCAGTCCAGTTTCCTGATGTCAGTTTGTAGGGCTCCCTTGGGTCTATCAGGGCAGCACAAGTTTGAGGTGGGGACAACTTCGGTTTGGGGTCCATCCTTCGATATAAGGATTTTTTGCAGTCAGGGCCAGGGGCCCCTGGGCACATCCTTTTTCCATTTTCCCTGGGAAAGAAAACTCAGCAGTCCAGGTTTGTGATGTCAGTTTGTAGGGCTGCCTTGGGTCTATCAGGGCAGCACAAGTTTGAGGTGGGGACAATTTCGGTGTTGGGTCCATCCTTCGATATAAGGATTTATTGCAGTTAGGGCCAGGGGCCCCTTGGCACATCCTTTTTCCATTTATCCTGGGAAAGAAAACTCAGCAGTCCAGGTTCCTGATGTCAGTTTGTAGGGCTCCCTTGGGTCTATCAGGGCAGCACAAGTTTGAGGTGGGGACAACTTCGGTGTGGGGTCCATCCTTCGATATAAGGATTTTTTGCAGTCAGGGCCAGGGGCCCCTGGGCACATCCTTTTTCTATTTTCCCTGGGAAAGAAAACTCAGCAGTCCAGGTTCCTGATGTCAATTTGTAGGGTTCCCTTGGGTCTATCAGGGCAGCACAAGTTTGAGGTGGGGACAACTTCGGTGTTGGGTCCATCCTTCGATATAAGGATTTTTTGCAGTCAGGGCCCGGGGTCCAGGGCCAGGGGCCCCTGGGCACATCCTTTTTCCATTTTCCCTGGGAAAGAAAACTCAGCAGTCCAGGTTCCTGATGTCAGTTTGTAGGGCTCCCTTGGGTCTATCAGGGCAGCACAAGTTTGAGGTGGGGACAAATTCAGTGTGGGCTCCATCCTTCGATATAAGGATTTTTTGCAGTCAGGGCCAGGGGCCCCTGGGCACATCCTTCGGCCACTTTCCCTGGGAAAGAAAACTCAGCAGTCCAGGTTCCTGATGTCAGTTTGTAGGGCTCCCTTGGGTCTATCAGGGCAGCACAAGTTTGAGGTGGGGACAACTTTGGTGTGGGCTCCATCCTTCAATATAAGGATTTTTTGCAGTCAGGGCCCGGGGTCCAGGGCCAGGGGCCCCTGGGCACATCCTTTTTCCATTTTCCCTGGGAAAGAAAACTCAGCAGTCCAGGTTCCTGATGTCAGTTTGTAGGGCTCCCTTGGGTCTATCAGGGCAGCACAAGTTTGAGGTGGGGACAAATTCAGTGTGGGCTCCATCCTTCGATATAAGGATTTTTTGCAGTCAGGGCCAGGGGCCCCTGGGCACATCCTTCGGCCACTTTCCCTGGGAAAGAAAACTCAGCAGTCCAGGTTCCTGATGTCAGTTTGTAGGGCTCCCTTGGGTCTATCAGGGCAGCACAAGTTTGAGGTGGGGACAACTTTGGTGTGGGCTCCATCCTTCAATATAAGGATTTTTTGCAGTCAGGGCCAGGGGCCCCTGGGCACATCCTTTTTCCATTTTCCCTGGGAAAGAAAACTCAGCAGTCCAGGTTCCTGATGTCAGTTTGTAGGGCTCCCTTGGGTCTATCAGGGCAGCACAAGTTTGAGGTGGGGACAATTTCGCTGTTGGGTCCATCCTTCGATAAAAGGATTTATTGCAGTCAGGGCCAGGGGCCCCTGGGCACATCCTTTTTCCATTTTCCCTGGGAAAGAAAACTCAGCAGTCCAGGTTCCTGATGTCAGTTTGTAGGGCTCCCTTGGGTCTATCAGGGCAGCACAAGTTTGAGGTGGGGACAACTTCGGTGTGGGGTCCATCCTTCGATATAAGGATTTTTTGCAGTCAGGGCCAGGGGCCCCTGGGCACATCCTTTTTCCATTTTCCCTGGGAAAGAAAACTCAGCAGTCCAGGTTCCTGATGTCAGTTTGTAGGGCTCCCTTGGGTCTATCAGGGCAGCACAAGTTTGAGGTGGGGACAACTTCGGTGTGGGGTCCATCCTTCGATATAAGGATTTGTTGCAGTCAGGGCCAGGGGCCCCTGGGCACATCCTTTTTCCATTTTCCCTGGGAAAGAAAACTCAGCAGTCCAGGTTCCTGATGTCAGTTTGTAGGGCTCCCTTGGGTCTATCAGGGCAGCACAAGTTTGAGGTGGGGACATCTTCGGTGTGGGGTCCATCCTTCGATATAAGGATTCTTTGCAGTGAGGCCCCAGCCCAGGGCCAGGGGCCCCTGGGCACATCCTTTGGCCATTTTCCCTGGGAAAGAAAAGTCAGCAGTCCAGTTTCCTGATGTCAGTTTGTAGGGCTCCCTTGGGTCTATCAGGGCAGCACAAGTTTGAGGTGGGGACAACTTCGGTGTGGGGTCTATCCTTCGATATAAGGTTTTTTTGCAGTGAGGCCCCAGCCCAGGACCAGGGAACCCTGGGCACATCCTTTTTCCATTTTCCCTGGGAAAGAAAACTCAGCAGTCCAGGTTCCTGATGTCAGTTTGTAGGGCTCCCTTGGGTCTATCAGGGCAGCACAAGTTTGAGGTGGGGACAACTTCGGTGTGGGGTCCATCCTTCGATATAAGGATTCTTTGCAGTGAGGCCCCAGCCCAGGGCCAGGGGCCCCTGGGCACATCCTTTTTTCATTTTCCCTGGGAAAGAAAACTCAGCAGTCCAGGTTCCTGATGTCAGTTTGTAGGGCTCCCTTGGGTCTATCAGGGCAGCACAAGTTTGAGGTGGGGACAACTTCGGTGTGGGGTCCATCCTTCGATATAAGGATTCTTTGCAGTCAGGGCCAGGGGCCCCTGGGCACATCCTTTTTCCATTTTCCCTGGGAAAGAAAACTCAGCAGTCCAGGTTCCTGATGTCAGTTTGTAGGGCTCCCTTGAGTCTATCAGGGCAGCACAAGTTTGAGGTGGGGACAATTTCGCTGTTGGGTCCATCCTTCGATATAAGGATTTATTGCAGTCAGGGCCAGGGGCCCCTGGGCACATCCTTTTTCCATTTTCCCTGGGAAAGAAAACTCAGCAGTCCAGGTTCCTGATGTCAGTTTGTAGGGCTCCCTTGGGTGTATCAGGGCAGCACAAGTTTGAGGTGGGGACAACTTCGGTGTGGGGTCCATCCTTCGATATAAGGATTTTTTGCAGTCAGGGCCAGGGGCCCCTGGGCACATCCTTTTTCCATTTTCCCTGGGAAAGAAAACTCAGCAGTCCAGGTTCCTGATGTCAGTTTATAGGGCTCCCTTGGGTCTATCAGGGCAGCACAAGTTTGAGGTGGGGACAACTTCGGTGTGGGGTCCATCCTTCGATATAAGGATTTTTTGCAGTCCAGGCCAGGGGCCCCTGGGCACATCCTTTTTCCATTTTCCCTGGGAAAGAAAACTCAGCAGTCCAGGTTCCTGATGTCAGTTTGTAGGGCTCCCTTGGGTCTATCAGGGCAGCACAAGTTTGAGGTGGGGACAACTTCGGTGTGGGGTCCATCCTTCGATATAAGGATTTTTTGCAGTCAGGGCCAGGGGCCCCTGGGCACATCCTTTTTCCATTTTCCCTGGGAAAGAAAACTCAGCAGTCCAGGTTCCTGATGTCAGTTTGTAGGGCTCCCTTGGGTCTATCAGGGCAGCACAAGTTTGAGGTGCGGACAACTTCGGTGTGGGGTCCATCCTTCAATATAAGGATTTTTTGCAGTCAGGGCCAGGGAACCCTGGGCACATCCTTTTTCCATTTTCCCTGGGAAAGAAAACTCAGCAGTCCAGGTTCCTGATGTCAGTTTGTAGGGCTCCCTTGGGTCTATCAGGGCAGCACAAGTTTGAGGTGGGGACAACTTCGGTGTGGGGTCCATCCTTCGATATAAGGATTCTTTGCAGTGAGGCCCCAGCCCAGGGCCAGGGGCCCCTGGGCACATCCTTTTTCCATTTTCCCTGGGAAAGAAAACTCAGCAGTCCAGGTTCCTGATGTCAGTCTGTAGGGCTCCCTTGGGTCTATCAGGGCAGCACAAGTTTCAGGTGGGGACAACTTCGGTGTGGGGTCCATCCTTCGATATAAGGATTTTTTGCAGTGAGGCCCCGGCCCAGGGCCAGGGGCCCCTGGGCACATCCTTTTTTCATTTTCCCTGGGAAAGAAAACTCAGCAGTCCAGTTTCCTGATGTCAGTTTGTAGGGTTCCCTTGGGTCTATCAGGGCAGCACTAGTTTGAGGTGGGGACAACTTCGGTGTGGGGTCCATCCTTCGATATAAGGATTTTTTGCAGTCAGGGCCAGGGGCCCCTGGGCACATCCTTTTTCCATTTTCCCTGGGAAAGAAAAGTCAGCAGTCCAGGTTCCTGATGTCAGTTTGTAGGGCTCCCTTGGGTCTATCAGGGCAGCACTAGTTTGAGGTGAGGACATCTTCGGTGTGGGGTCCATCCTTCGATATAAGGATTCTTTGCAGTCAGGGCCAGGGGCCCCTGGGCACATCCTTTTTCCATTTTCCCTGGGAAAGAAAACTCAGCAGTCCAGGTTGCTGATGTCAGTTTGTAGGGCTCCCTTGGGTCTATCAGGGCAGCACAAGTTTGAGGTGGGGACAACTTCGGTGTGGGGTCCATCCTTCGATATAAGGATTTTTTGCAGTCAGGGCCAGGGGCCCCTGGGCACATCCTTTTTCCATTTTCCCTGGGAAAGAAAACTCAGCAGTCCAGGTTCCTGATGTCAGTTTATAGGGCTCCCTTGGGTCTATCAGGGCAGCACAAGTTTGAGGTGGGGACAACTTCGGTGTGGGGTCCATCCTTCGATATAAGGATTTTTTGCAGTCAGGGCCAGGGTCCCCTGGGCACATCCTTTGGCCATTTTCCCTGGGAAAGAAAACTCAGCAGTCCAGGTTCCTGATGTCAATTTGTAGGGCTCCCTTGGGTCTATCAGGGCAGCACAAGTTTGAGGTGGGGACAACTTCGGTGTGGGGTCCATCCTTCGATATAAGGATTCTTTGCAGTGAGGCCCCAGCCCAGGCCCAGGGGCCCCTGGGCACATCCTTTTTCCATTTTCCCTGGGAAAGAAAACTCAGCAGTCCAGGTTCCTGATGTCAGTTTGTAGGGCTCCCTTGGGTCTATCAGGGCAGCACAAGTTTGAGGTGGGGACAACTTCGGTGTGGGGTCCATCCTTCGATATAAGTATTTTTTGCAGTCACGGGCCCCTGGGCACATCCTTTTTCCATTTTCCCTGGGAAAGAAAACTCAGCAGTCCAGGTTCCTGATGTCAGTTTGTAGGGCTCCCTTGGGTCTATCAGGGCAGCACAAGTTTGAGGTGGGGACAAATTCAGTGTGGGCTCCATCCTTCGATATAAGGATTTTTTGCAGTCCAGGCCAAGGGCCCCTGGGCACATCCTTTTTCCATTTTCCCTGGGAAAGAAAACTCAGCAGTCCAGGTTCCTGATGTCAGTTTGTAGGGCTCCCTTGGGTCTATCAGGGCAGCACAAGTTTGAGGTGGGGACAACTTCGGTGTGGGGTCCATCCTTCGATATAAGGATTCTTTGCAGTGAGGCCCCAGCCCAGGGCCAGGGGCCCCTGGGCACATCCTTTTTTCATTTTCCCTGGGAAAGAAAACTCAGCAGTCCAGTTTCCTGATGTCAGTTTGTAGGGCTCCCTTGGGTCTATCAGGGCAGCACAAGTTTGAGGTGGGGACAACTTCGGTTTGGGGTCCATCCTTCGATATAAGGATTTTTTGCAGTCAGGGCCAGGGGCCCCTGGGCACATCCTTTTTCCATTTTCCCTGGGAAAGAAAACTCAGCAGTCCAGGTTTGTGATGTCAGTTTGTAGGGCTGCCTTGGGTCTATCAGGGCAGCACAAGTTTGAGGTGGGGACAACTTCGGTGTTGGGTCCATCCTTCGATATAAGGACTTTTTGCAGTCAGGGCCCGGGGTCCAGGGCCAGGGGCCCCTGGGCACATCCTTTTTCCATTTTCCCTGGGAAAGAAAACTCAGCAGTCCAGGTTCCTGATGTCAGTTTGTAGGGCTCCCTTGGGTCTATCAGGGCAGCACAAGTTTGAGGTGGGGACAACTTCGGTGTGGGGTCCATCCTTCGTTATAAGGATTTGTTGCAGTCAGGGCCAGGGGCCCCTGGGCACATCCTTTTTGCATTTTCCCTGGGAAAGAAAACTCAGCAGTCCAGGTTCCTGATGTCAGTTTGTAGGGCTCCCTTGGGTCTATCAGGGCAGCACAAGTTTGAGGTGGGGACAATTTCGCTGTTGGGTCCATCCTTCGATATAAGGATTTATTGCAGTCAGGGCCAGGGGCCCCTGGGCACATCCTTTTTCCATTTTCCCTGGGAAAGAAAACTCAGCAGTCCAGGTTCCTGATGTCAGTTTGTAGGGCTCCCTTGGGTCTATCAGGGCAGCACAAGTTTGAGGTGGGGACAACTTCGGTGTGGGGTCCATCCTTCGATATAAGGATTTTTTGCAGTCAGGGCCAGGGGCCCCTGGGCACATCCTTTTTCCATTTTCCCTGGGAAAGAAAACTCAGCAGTCCAGGTTCCTGATGTCAGTTTGTAGGGCTCCCTTGGGTCTATCAGGGCAGCACAAGTTTGAGGTGGGGACAACTTCGGTGTGGGGTCCATCCTTCGATATAAGGATTTGTTGCAGTCAGGGCCAGGGGCCCCTGGGCACATCCTTTTTCCATTTTCCCTGGGAAAGAAAACTCAGCAGTCCAGGTTCCTGATGTCAGTTTGTAGGGCTCCCTTGGGTCTATCAGGGCAGCACAAGTTTGAGGTGGGGACATCTTCGGTGTGGGGTCCATCCTTCGATATAAGGATTCTTTGCAGTGAGGCCCCAGCCCAGGGCCAGGGGCCCCTGGGCACATCCTTTGGCCATTTTCCCTGGGAAAGAAAAGTCAGCAGTCCAGTTTCCTGATGTCAGTTTGTAGGGCTCCCTTGGGTCTATCAGGGCAGCACAAGTTTGAGGTGGGGACAACTTCGGTGTGGGGTCTATCCTTCGATATAAGGTTTTTTTGCAGTGAGGCCCCAGCCCAGGACCAGGGAACCCTGGGCACATCCTTTTTCCATTTTCCCTGGGAAAGAAAACTCAGCAGTCCAGGTTCCTGATGTCAGTTTGTAGGGCTCCCTTGGGTCTATCAGGGCAGCACAAGTTTGAGGTGGGGACAACTTCGGTGTGGGGTCCATCCTTCGATATAAGGATTCTTTGCAGTGAGGCCCCAGCCCAGGGCCAGGGGCCCCTGGGCACATCCTTTTTTCATTTTCCCTGGGAAAGAAAACTCAGCAGTCCAGGTTCCTGATGTCAGTTTGTAGGGCTCCCTTGGGTCTATCAGGGCAGCACAAGTTTGAGGTGGGGACAACTTCGGTGTGGGGTCCATCCTTCGATATAAGGATTCTTTGCAGTCAGGGCCAGGGGCCCCTGGGCACATCCTTTTTCCATTTTCCCTGGGAAAGAAAACTCAGCAGTCCAGGTTCCTGATGTCAGATTGTAGGGCTCCCTTGAGTCTATCAGGGCAGCACAAGTTTGAGGTGGGGACAATTTCGCTGTTGGGTCCATCCTTCGATATAAGGATTTATTGCAGTCAGGGCCAGGGGCCCCTGGGCACATCCTTTTTCCATTTTCCCTGGGAAAGAAAACTCAGCAGTCCAGGTTCCTGATGTCAGTTTGTAGGGCTCCCTTGGGTCTATCAGGGCAGCACAAGTTTGAGGTGGGGACAACTTCGGTGTGGGGTCCATCCTTCGATATAACGATTTTTTGCTGTCAGTGCTAGGGGCCCCCGGGCACATCCTTTTTCCATTTTCCCTGGGAAAGAAAACTCAGCAGTCCAGGTTCCTGATGTCAGTTTGTAGGGCTCCCTTGGGTCTATCAGGGCAGCACAAGTTTGAGGTGGGGACAACTTCGGTGTGGGGTCCATCCTTCAATATAAGGATTTTTTGCAGTCAGGGCCAGGGAACCCTGGGCACATCCTTTTTCCATTTTCCCTGGGAAAGAAAACTCAGCAGTCCAGGTTCCTGATGTCAGTTTGTAGGGCTCCCTTGGGTCTATCAGGGCAGCACAAGTTTGAGGTGGGGACAACTTCGGTGTGGGGTCCATCCTTCGATATAAGGATTCTTTGCAGTGAGGCCCCAGCCCAGGGCCAGGGGCCCCTGGGCACATCCTTTTTCCATTTTCCCTGGGAAAGAAAACTCAGCAGTCCAGGTTCCTGATGTCAGTCTGTAGGGCTCCCTTGGGTCTATCAGGGCAGCACAAGTTTCAGGTGGGGACAACTTCGGTGTGGGGTCCATCCTTCGATATAAGGATTTTTTGCAGTGAGGCCCCGGCCCAGGGCCAGGGGCCCCTGGGCACATCCTTTTTTCATTTTCCCTGGGAAAGAAAACTCAGCAGTCCAGTTTCCTGATGTCAGTTTGTAGGGTTCCCTTGGGTCTATCAGGGCAGCACTAGTTTGAGGTGGGGACAACTTCGGTGTGGGGTCCATCCTTCGATATAAGGATTTTTTGCAGTCAGGGCCAGGGGCCCCTGGGCACATCCTTTTTCCATTTTCCCTGGGAAAGAAAAGTCAGCAGTCCAGGTTCCTGATGTCAGTTTGTAGGGCTCCCTTGGGTCTATCAGGGCAGCACTAGTTTGAGGTGGGGACATCTTCGGTGTGGGGTCCATCCTTCGATATAAGGATTCTTTCCAGTCAGGGCCAGGGGCCCCTGGGCACATCCTTTTTCCATTTTCCCTGGGAAAGAAAACTCAGCAGTCCAGGTTCCTGATGTCAGTTTATAGGGCTCCCTTGGGTCTATCAGGGCAGCACAAGTTTGAGGTGGGGACAACTTCGGTGTGGGGTCCATCCTTCGATATAAGGATTTTTTGCAGTCAGGGCCAGGGTCCCCTGGGCACATCCTTTGGCCATTTTCCCTGGGAAAGAAAACTCAGCAGTCCAGGTTCCTGATGTCAATTTGTAGGGCTCCCTTGGGTCTATCAGGGCAGCACAAGTTTGAGGTGGGGACAACTTCGGTGTGGGGTCCATCCTTCGATATAAGGATTCTTTGCAATCAGGGCCAGGGGCCCCTGGGCACATCCTTTTTCCATTTTCCCTGGGAAAGAAAACTCAGCAGTCCAGGTTCCTGATGTCAGTTTGTAGGGCTCCCTTGGGTCTATCAGGGCAGCACAAGTTTGAGGTGGGGACAACTTCGGTGTGGGGTCCATCCTTCGTTATAAGGATTTGTTGCAGTCAGGGCCAGGGGCCCCTGGGCACATCCTTTTTCCATTTTCCCTGGGAAAGAAAACTCAGCAGTCCAGGTTCCTGATGTCAGTTTGTAGGGCTCCCTTGGGTCTATCAGGGCAGCACAAGTTTGAGGTGGGGACATCTTCGGTGTGGGGTCCATCCTTCGATATAAGGATTCTTTGCAGTCAGGGCCAGGGGCCCCTGGGCACATCCTTTTTCCATTTTCCCTGGGAAAGAAAACTCAGCAGTCCAGGTTCCTGATGTCAGTTTGTAGGGCTCCCTTGGGTCTATCAGGGCAGCACAAGTTTGAGGTGGGGACAACTTCGGTGTGGGGTCCATCCTTCGATATAAGAATTTTTGGCAGTCAGGGCCAGGGTTCCTTGGGCACATCCTTTTTCCATTTTCCCTGGGAAAGAAAACTCAGCAGTCCAGGTTCCTGATGTCAGTTTGTAGGGCTCCCTTGGGTCTATCAGGGCAGCACAAGTTTGAGGTGGGGACAACTTCGGTGTGGGGTCCATCCTTCGATATAAGGATTTTTTGCAGTCCAGGCCAAGGGCCCCTGGGCACATCCTTTTTCCATTTTCCCTGGGAAAGAAAACTCAGCAGTCCAGGTTCCTGATGTCAGTTTGTAGGGCTCCCTTGGGTCTATCAGGGCAGCACAAGTTTGAGGTGGGGACAACTTCGGTGTGGGGTCCATCCTTCAATATAAGGATTCTTTGCAGTGAGGCCCCAGCCCAGGGCCAGGGGCCCCTGGGCACATCCTTTTTTCATTTTCCCTGGGAAAGAAAACTCAGCAGTCCAGTTTCCTGATGTCAGTTTGTAGGGCTCCCTTGGGTCTATCAGGGCAGCACAAGTTTGAGGTGGGGACAACTTCGGTTTGGGGTCCATCCTTCGATATAAGGATTTTTTGCAGTCAGGGCCAGGGGCCCCTGGGCACATCCTTTTTCCATTTTCCCTGGGAAAGAAAACTCAGCAGTCCAGGTTTGTGATGTCAGTTTGTAGGGCTGCCTTGGGTCTATCAGGGCAGCACAAGTTTGAGGTGGGGACAATTTCGGTGTTGGGTCCATCCTTCGATATAAGGATTTATTGCAGTGAGGGCCAGGGGCCCCTTGGCACATCCTTTTTCCATTTTCCCTGGGAAAGAAAACTCAGCAGTCCAGGTTCCTGATGTCAGTTTGTAGGGCTCCCTTGGGTCTATCAGGGCAGCACAAGTTTGAGGTGGGGACAACTTCGGTGTGGGGTCCATCCTTCGATATAAGGATTTTTTGCAGTCAGGGCCAGGGGCCCCTGGGCACATCCTTTTTCTATTTTCCCTGGGAAAGAAAACTCAGCAGTCCAGGTTCCTGATGTCAGTTTGTAGGGTTCCCTTGGGTCTATCAGGGCAGCACAAGTTTGAGGTGGGGACAACTTCGGTGTTGGGTCCATCCTTCGATATAAGGACTTTTTGCAGTCAGGGCCCGGGGTCCAGGACCAGGGGCCCCTGGGCACATCCTTTTTCCATTTTCCCTGGGAAAGAAAACTCAGCAGTCCAGGTTCCTGATGTCAGTTTGTAGGGCTCCCTTGGGTCTATCAGGGCAGCACAAGTTTGAGGTGGGGACAAATTCAGTGTGGGCTCCATCCTTCGATATAAGGATTTTTTGCAGTCAGGGCCAGGGGCCCCTGGGCACATCCTTCGGCCACTTTCCCTGGGAAAGAAAACTCAGCAGTCCAGGTTCCTGATGTCAGTTTGTAGGGCTCCCTTGGGTCTATCAGGGCAGCACAAGTTTGAGGTGGGGACAACTTCGGTGTGGGGTCCATCCTTCGTTATAAGGATTTGTTGCAGTCAGGGCCAGGGGCCCCTGGGCACATCCTTTTTCCATTTTCCCTGGGAAAGAAAACTCAGCAGTCCAGGTTCCTGATGTCAGTTTGTAGGGCTCCCTTGGGTCTATCAGGGCAGCACAAGTTTGAGGTGGGGACATCTTCGGTGTGGGGTCCATCCTTCGATATAAGGATTTTTTGCAGTCAGGGGCCCCTGGGCACATCCTTTTTCCATTTTCCCTGGGAAAGAAAACTCAGCAGTCCAGGTTCCTGATGTCAGTTTGTAGGGCTCCCTTGGGTCTATCAGGGCAGCACAAGTTTGAGGTGGGGACAACTTCGGTCTGGGGTCCATCCTTCGATATAAGGATTTTTTGCAGTCCAGGCCAGGGGCCCCTGGGCACATCCTTTTTCCATTTTCCCTGGGAAAGAAAACTCAGCAGTCCAGGTTCCTGATGTCAGTTTGTAGGGCTCCCTTGGGTCTATCAGGGCAGCACAAGTTTGAGGTGGGGACAACTTCGGTGTTGGGTCCATCCTTCGATATAAGGATTTTTTGCAGTCAGGGCCCGGGGTCCAGGGCCAGGGGCCCCTGGGCACATCCTTTTTCCATTTTCCCTGGGAAAGAAAACTCAGCAGTCCAGGTTCCTGATGTCAGTTTGTAGGGCTCCCTTGGGTCTATCAGGGCAGCACAAGTTTGAGGTGGGGACAAATTCAGTGTGGGCTCCATCCTTCGATATAAGGATTTTTTGCAGTCAGGGCCAGGGGCCCCTGGGCACATCCTTCGGCCACTTTCCCTGGGAAAGAAAACTCAGCAGTCCAGGTTCCTGATGTCAGTTTGTAGGGCTCCCTTGGGTCTATCAGGGCAGCACAAGTTTGAGGTGGGGACAACTTCGGTTTGGGGTCCATCCTTCGATATAAGGATTTTTTGCAGTCAGGGCCAGGGGCCCCTGGGCACATCCTTTTTCCATTTTCCCTGGGAAAGAAAACTCAGCAGTCCAGGTTTGTGATGTCAGTTTGTAGGGCTGCCTTGGGTCTATCAGGGCAGCACAAGTTTGAGGTGGGGACAATTTCGGTGTTGGGTCCATCCTTCGATATAAGGATTTATTGCAGTCAGGGCCAGGGGCCCCTTGGCACATCCTTTTTCCATTTTCCCTGGGAAAGAAAACTCAGCAGTCCAGGTTCCTGATGTCAGTTTGTAGGGCTCCCTTGGGTCTATCAGGGCAGCACAAGTTTGAGGTGGGGACAACTTCGGTGTGGGGTCCATCCTTCGATATAAGGATTTTTTGCAGTCAGGGCCAGGGGCCCCTGGGCACATCCTTTTTCTATTTTCCCTGGGAAAGAAAACTCAGCAGTCCAGGTTCCTGATGTCAGTTTGTAGGGTTCCCTTGGGTCTATCAGGGCAGCACAAGTTTGAGGTGGGGACAACTTCGGTGTTGGGTCCATCCTTCGATATAAGGACTTTTTGCAGTCAGGGCCCGGGGTCCAGGACCAGGGGCCCCTGGGCACATCCTTTTTCCATTTTCCCTGGGAAAGAAAACTCAGCAGTCCAGGTTCCTGATGTCAGTTTGTAGGGCTCCCTTGGGTCTATCAGGGCAGCACAAGTTTGAGGTGGGGACAAATTCAGTGTGGGCTCCATCCTTCGATATAAGGATTTTTTGCAGTCAGGGCCAGGGGCCCCTGGGCACATCCTTCGGCCACTTTCCCTGGGAAAGAAAACTCAGCAGTCCAGGTTCCTGATGTCAGTTTGTAGGGCTCCCTTGGGTCTATCAGGGCAGCACAAGTTTGAGGTGGGGACAACTTCGGTGTGGGGTCCATCCTTCGTTATAAGGATTTGTTGCAGTCAGGGCCAGGGGCCCCTGGGCACATCCTTTTTCCATTTTCCCTGGGAAAGAAAACTCAGCAGTCCAGGTTCCTGATGTCAGTTTGTAGGGCTCCCTTGGGTCTATCAGGGCAGCACAAGTTTGAGGTGGGGACATCTTCGGTGTGGGGTCCATCCTTCGATATAAGGATTTTTTGCAGTCAGGGGCCCCTGGGCACATCCTTTTTCCATTTTCCCTGGGAAAGAAAACTCAGCAGTCCAGGTTCCTGATGTCAGTTTGTAGGGCTCCCTTGGGTCTATCAGGGCAGCACAAGTTTGAGGTGGGGACAACTTCGGTCTGGGGTCCATCCTTCGATATAAGGATTTTTTGCAGTCCAGGCCAGGGGCCCCTGGGCACATCCTTTTTCCATTTTCCCTGGGAAAGAAAACTCAGCAGTCCAGGTTCCTGATGTCAGTTTGTAGGGCTCCCTTGGGTCTATCAGGGCAGCACAAGTTTGAGGTGGGGACAACTTCGGTGTTGGGTCCATCCTTCGATATAAGGATTTTTTGCAGTCAGGGCCCGGGGTCCAGGGCCAGGGGCCCCTGGGCACATCCTTTTTCCATTTTCCCTGGGAAAGAAAACTCAGCAGTCCAGGTTCCTGATGTCAGTTTGTAGGGCTCCCTTGGGTCTATCAGGGCAGCACAAGTTTGAGGTGGGGACAAATTCAGTGTGGGCTCCATCCTTCGATATAAGGATTTTTTGCAGTCAGGGCCAGGGGCCCCTGGGCACATCCTTCGGCCACTTTCCCTGGGAAAGAAAACTCAGCAGTCCAGGTTCCTGATGTCAGTTTGTAGGGCTCCCTTGGGTCTATCAGGGCAGCACAAGTTTGAGGTGGGGACAACTTCGGTGTGGGGTCCATGCTTCAATATAAGGATTTTTTGCAGTCAGGGCCAGGGGCCCCTGGGCACCTCCTTTTTCCATTTTCCCTGGGAAAGAAAACTCAGCAGTCCAGGTTCCTGATGTCAGTTTGTAGGGCTCCCTTGGGTCTATCAGGGCAGCACAAGTTTGAGGTGGGGACAACTTCAGTGTGGGGTCCATCCTTCGATATAAGGATTCTTTGCAGTCAGGGCCAGGGGCCCCTGGGCACATCCTTTTTCCATTTTCCCTGGGAAAGAAAACTCAGCAGTCCAGGTTCCTGATGTCAGTTTGTAGGGCTCCCTTGGGTCTATCAGGGCAGCACAAGTTTGAGGTGGGGACAACTTCGGTGTGGGGTCCATCCTTCGATATAAGGATTCTTTGCAATCAGGGCCAGGGGCCCCTGGGCACATCCTTTTTCCATTTTCCCTGGGAAAGAAAACTCAGCAGTCCAGGTTCCTGATGTCAGTTTGTAGGGCTCCCTTGGGTCTATCAGGGCAGCACAAGTTTGAGGTGGGGACAACTTCGGTGTGGGGTCCATCCTTCGTTATAAGGATTTGTTGCAGTCAGGGCCAGGGGCCCCTGGGCACATCCTTTTTCCATTTTCCCTGGGAAAGAAAACTCAGCAGTCCAGGTTCCTGATGTCAGTTTGTAGGGCTCCCTTGGGTCTATCAGGGCAGCACAAGTTTGAGGTGGGGACATCTTCGGTGTGGGGTCCATCCTTCGATATAAGGATTCTTTGCAGTCAGGGCCAGGGGCCCCCGGGCACATCCTTTTTCCATTTTCCCTGGGAAAGAAAACTCAGCAGTCCAGGTTCCTGATGTCAGTTTGTAGGGCTCCCTTGGGTCTATCAGGGCAGCACAAGTTTGAGGTGGGGACAACTTCGGTGTGGGGTCCATCCTTCGATATAAGAATTTTTGGCAGTCAGGGCCAGGGTTCCCTGGGCACATCCTTTTTCCATTTTCCCTGGGAAAGAAAACTCAGCAGTCCAGGTTCCTGATGTCAGTTTGTAGGGCTCCCTTGGGTCTATCAGGGCAGCACAAGTTTGAGGTGGGGACAACTTCGGTGTGGGGTCCATCCTTCGATATAAGGATTCTTTGCAGTGAGGCCCCAGCCCAGGCCCAGGGGCCCCTGGGCACATCCTTTTTCCATTTTCCCTGGGAAAGAAAACTCAGCAGTCCAGGTTCCTGATGTCAGTTTGTAGGGCTCCCTTGGGTCTATCAGGGCAGCACAAGTTTGAGGTGGGGACAACTTCGGTGTGGGGTCCATCCTTCGATATAAGGATTCTTTGCAGTGAGGCCCCAGCCCAGCGCCAGGGGCCCCTGGGCACATCCTTTTTCCATTTTCCCTGGGAAAGAAAACTCAGCAGTCCAGGTTCCTGATGTCAGTTTGTAGGGCTCCCTTGGGTCTATCAGGGCAGCACAAGTTTGAGGTGGGGACAACTTCGGTGTGGGGTCCATCCTTCAATATAAGGATTTTTTGCAGTCAGGGCCAGGGGCCCCTGGGCTCATCCTTTTTCCATTTTCCCTGGGAAAGAAAACTCAGCAGTCCAGGTTCCTGATGTCAGTTTGTAGGGCTCCCTTGGGTCTATCAGGGCAGCACAAGTTTGAGGTGGGGACATCTTCGGTGTGGGGTCCATCCTTCGATATAAGGATTTTTTGCAGTCAGGGGCCCCTGGGCACATCCTTTTTCCATTTTCCCTGGGAAAGAAAACTCAGCAGTCCAGGTTCCTGATGTCAGTTTGTAGGGCTCCCTTGGGTCTATCAGGGCAGCACAAGTTTGAGGTGGGGACAACTTCGGTGTGGGGTCCATCCTTCGATATAAGGATTCTTTGCAGTGAGGCCCCAGCCCAGGGCCAGGGGCCCCTGGGCACATCCTTTTTTCATTTTCCCTGGGAAAGAAAACTCAGCAGTCCAGTTTCCTGATGTCAGTTTGTAGGGCTCCCTTGGGTCTATCAGGGCAGCACAAGTTTGAGGTGGGGACAACTTCGGTTTGGGGTCCATCCTTCGATATAAGGATTTTTTGCAGTCAGGGCCAGGGGCCCCTGGGCACATCCTTTTTCCATTTTCCCTGGGAAAGAAAACTCAGCAGTCCAGGTTTGTGATGTCAGTTTGTAGGGCTGCCTTGGGTCTATCAGGGCAGCACAAGTTTGAGGTGGGGACAATTTCGGTGTTGGGTCCATCCTTCGATATAAGGATTTATTGCAGTCAGGGCCAGGGGCCCCTTGGCACATCCTTTTTCCATTTTCCCTGGGAAAGAAAACTCAGCAGTCCAGGTTCCTGATGTCAGTTTGTAGGGCTCCCTTGGGTCTATCAGGGCAGCACAAGTTTGAGGTGGGGACAACTTCGGTGTGGGGTCCATCCTTCGATATAAGGATTTTTTGCAGTCAGGGCCAGGGTCCCCTGGGCACATCCTTTGGCCATTTTCCCTGGGAAAGAAAACTCAGCAGTCCAGGTTCCTGATGTCAATTTGTAGGGCTCCCTTGGGTCTATCAGGGCAGCACAAGTTTGAGGTGGGGACAACTTCGGTGTGGGGTCCATCCTTCGATATAAGGATTCTTTGCAGTGAGGCCCCAGCCCAGCGCCAGGGGCCCCTGGGCACATCCTTTTTCCATTTTCCCTGGGAAAGAAAACTCAGCAGTCCAGGTTCCTGATGTCAGTTTGTAGGGCTCCCTTGGGTCTATCAGGGCAGCACAAGTTTGAGGTGGGGACAACTTCGGTGTGGGGTCCATCCTTCAATATAAGGATTTTTTGCAGTGAGGGCCAGGGGCCCCTGGGCTCATCCTTTTTCCATTTTCCCTGGGAAAGAAAACTCAGCAGTCCAGGTTCCTGATGTCAGTTTGTAGGGCTCCCTTGGGTCTATCAGGGCAGCACAAGTTTGAGGTGGGGACATCTTCGGTGTGGGGTCCATCCTTCGATATAAGGATTTTTTGCAGTCAGGGGCCCCTGGGCACATCCTTTTTCCATTTTCCCTGGGAAAGAAAACTCAGCAGTCCAGGTTCCTGATGTCAGTTTGTAGGGCTCCCTTGGGTCTATCAGGGCAGCACAAGTTTGAGGTGGGGACAACTTCGGTGTGGGGTCCATCCTTCGATATAAGGATTTTTTGCAGTCCAGGCCAGGGGCCCCTGGGCACATCCTTTTTCCATTTTCCCTGGGAAAGAAAACTCAGCAGTCCAGGTTCCTGATGTCAGTTTGTAGGGCTCCCTTGGGTCTATCAGGGCAGCACAAGTTTGAGGTGGGGACAACTTCGGTGTGGGGTCCATCCTTCGATATAAGGATTCTTTGCAGTGAGGCCCCAGCCCAGGGCCAGGGGCCCCTGGGCACATCCTTTTTCCATTTTCCCTGGGAAAGAAAACTCAGCAGTCCAGTTTCCTGATGTCAGTTTGTAGGGCTCCCTTGGGTCTATCAGGGCAGCACAAGTTTGAGGTGGGGACAACTTCGGTTTGGGGTCCATCCTTCGATATAAGGATTTTTTGCAGTCAGGGCCAGGGGCCCCTGGGCACATCCTTTTTCCATTTTCCCTGGGAAAGAAAACTCAGCAGTCCAGGTTTGTGATGTCAGTTTGTAGGGCTGCCTTGGGTCTATCAGGGCAGCACAAGTTTGAGGTGGGGACAATTTCGGTGTTGGGTCCATCCTTCGATATAAGGATTTATTGCAGTCAGGGCCAGGGGCCCCTTGGCACATCCTTTTTCCATTTATCCTGGGAAAGAAAACTCAGCAGTCCAGGTTCCTGATGTCAGTTTGTAGGGCTCCCTTGGGTCTATCAGGGCAGCACAAGTTTGAGGTGGGGACAACTTCGGTGTGGGGTCCATCCTTCGATATAAGGATTTTTTGCAGTCAGGGCCAGGGGCCCCTGGGCACATCCTTTTTCTATTTTCCCTGGGAAAGAAAACTCAGCAGTCCAGGTTCCTGATGTCAATTTGTAGGGTTCCCTTGGGTCTATCAGGGCAGCACAAGTTTGAGGTGGGGACAACTTCGGTGTTGGGTCCATCCTTCGATATAAGGATTTTTTGCAGTCAGGGCCCGGGGTCCAGGGCCAGGGGCCCCTGGGCACATCCTTTTTCCATTTTCCCTGGGAAAGAAAACTCAGCAGTCCAGGTTCCTGATGTCAGTTTGTAGGGCTCCCTTGGGTCTATCAGGGCAGCACAAGTTTGAGGTGGGGACAAATTCAGTGTGGGCTCCATCCTTCGATATAAGGATTTTTTGCAGTCAGGGGCCCCTGGGCACATCCTTCGGCCACTTTCCCTGGGAAAGAAAACTCAGCAGTCCAGGTTCCTGATGTCAGTTTGTAGGGCTCCCTTGGGTCTATCAGGGCAGCACAAGTTTGAGGTGGGGACAACTTCGGTGTGGGGTCCATCCTTCGTTATAAGGATTTGTTGCAGTCAGGGCCAGGGGCCCCTGGGCACATCCTTTTTCCATTTTCCCTGGGAAAGAAAACTCAGCAGTCCAGGTTCCTGATGTCAGTTTGTAGGGCTCCCTTGGGTCTATCAGGGCAGCACAAGTTTGAGGTGGGGACAATTTCGCTGTTGGGTCCATCCTTCGATATAAGGATTTATTGCAGTCAGGGCCAGGGGCCCCTGGGCACATCCTTTTTCCATTTTCCCTGGGAAAGAAAACTCAGCAGTCCAGGTTCCTGATGTCAGTTTGTAGGGCTCCCTTGGGTCTATCAGGGCAGCACAAGTTTGAGGTGGGGACAACTTCGGTGTGGGGTCCATCCTTCGATATAAGGATTCTTTGCAATCAGGGCCAGGGGCCCCTGGGCACATCCTTTTTCCATTTTCCCTGGGAAAGAAAACTCAGCAGTCCAGGTTCCTGATGTCAGTTTGTAGGGCTCCCTTGGGTCTATCAGGGCAGCACAAGTTTGAGGTGGGGACAACTTCGGTGTGGGGTCCATCCTTCGTTATAAGGATTTGTTGCAGTCAGGGCCAGGGGCCCCTGGGCACATCCTTTTTCCATTTTCCCTGGGAAAGAAAACTCAGCAGTCCAGGTTCCTGATGTCAGTTTGTAGGGCTCCCTTGGGTCTATCAGGGCAGCACAAGTTTGAGGTGGGGACATCTTCGGTGTGGGGTCCATCCTTCGATATAAGGATTCTTTGCAGTGAGGCCCCAGCCCAGGGCCAGGGGCCCCTGGGCACATCCTTTGGCCATTTTCCCTGGGAAAGAAAAGTCAGCAGTCCAGTTTCCTGATGTCAGTTTGTAGGGCTCCCTTGGGTCTATCAGGGCAGCACAAGTTTGAGGTGGGGACAACTTCGGTGTGGGGTCTATCCTTCGATATAAGGTTTTTTTGCAGTGAGGCCCCAGCCCAGGACCAGGGAACCCTGGGCACATCCTTTTTCCATTTTCCCTGGGAAAGAAAACTCAGCAGTCCAGGTTCCTGATGTCAGTTTGTAGGGCTCCCTTGGGTCTATCAGGGCAGCACAAGTTTGAGGTGGGGACAACTTCGGTGTGGGGTCCATCCTTCGATATAAGGATTCTTTGCAGTGAGGCCCCAGCCCAGGGCCAGGGGCCGCTGGGCACATCCTTTTTTCATTTTCCCTGGGAAAGAAAACTCAGCAGTCCAGGTTCCTGATGTCAGTTTGTAGGGCTCCCTTGGGTCTATCAGGGCAGCACAAGTTTGAGGTGGGGACAACTTCGGTGTGGGGTCCATCCTTCGATATAAGGATTCTTTGCAGTCAGGGCCAGGGGCCCCTGGGCACATCCTTTTTCCATTTTCCCTGGGAAAGAAAACTCAGCAGTCCAGGTTCCTGATGTCAGTTTGTAGGGCTCCCTTGAGTCTATCAGGGCAGCACAAGTTTGAGGTGGGGACAATTTCGGTGTGGGGTCCATCCTTCGATATAAGGATTTTTTGCAGTCAGGGCCAGGGGCCCCTGGGCACATCCTTTTTCCATTTTCCCTGGGAAAGAAAAGTCAGCAGTCCAGGTTCCTGATGTCAGTTTGTAGGGCTCCCTTGGGTGTATCAGGGCAGCACAAGTTTGAGGTGGGGACAACTTCGGTGTGGGGTCCATCCTTCGATATAAGGATTTTTTGCAGTCAGGGCCAGGGGCCCCTGGGCACATCCTTTTTCCATTTTCCCTGGGAAAGAAAAGTCAGCAGTCCAGGTTCCTGATGTCAGTTTGTAGGGCTCCCTTGGGTCTATCAGGGCAGCACAAGTTTGAGGTGGGGACAACTTCGGTGTGGGGTCCATCCTTCGATATAAGGATTTTTTGCAGTCCAGGCCAGGGGCCCCTGGGCACATCCTTTTTCCATTTTCCCTGGGAAAGAAAACTCAGCAGTCCAGGTTCCTGATGTCAGTTTGTAGGGCTCCCTTGGGTCTATCAGGGCAGCACAAGTTTGAGGTGGGGACAACTTCGGTGTGGGGTCCATCCTTCGATATAAGGATTTTTTGCAGTCAGGGCCAGGGGCCCCTGGGCACATCCTTTTTCCATTTTCCCTGGGAAAGAAAACTCAGCAGTCCAGGTTCCTGATGTCAGTTTGTAGGGCTCCCTTGGGTCTATCAGGGCAGCACAAGTTTGAGGTGCGGACAACTTCGGTGTGGGGTCCATCCTTCAATATAAGGATTTTTTGCAGTCAGGGCCAGGGAACCCTGGGCACATCCTTTTTCCATTTTCCCTGGGAAAGAAAACTCAGCAGTCCAGGTTCCTGATGTCAGTTTGTAGGGCTCCCTTGGGTCTATCAGGGCAGCACAAGTTTGAGGTGGGGACAACTTCGGTGTGGGGTCCATCCTTCGATATAAGGATTCTTTGCAGTGAGGCCCCAGCCCAGGGCCAGGGGCCCCTGGGCACATCCTTTTTCCATTTTCCCTGGGAAAGAAAACTCAGCAGTCCAGATTCCTGATGTCAGTCTGTAGGGCTCCCTTGGGTCTATCAGGGCAGCACAAGTTTCAGGTGGGGACAACTTCGGTGTGGGGTCCATCCTTCGATATAAGGATTTTTTGCAGTGAGGCCCCGGCCCAGGGCCAGGGGCCCCTGGGCACATCCTTTTTTCATTTTCCCTGGGAAAGAAAACTCAGCAGTCCAGTTTCCTGATGTCAGTTTGTAGGGTTCCCTTGGGTCTATCAGGGCAGCACTAGTTTGAGGTGGGGACAACTTCGGTGTGGGGTCCATCCTTCGATATAAGGATTTTTTGCAGTCAGGGCCAGGGGCCCCTGGGCACATCCTTTTTCCATTTTCCCTGGGAAAGAAAAGTCAGCAGTCCAGGTTCCTGATGTCAGTTTGTAGGGCTCCCTTGGGTCTATCAGGGCAGCACTAGTTTGAGGTGGGGACATCTTCGGTGTGGGGTCCATCCTTCGATATAAGGATTCTTTGCAGTCAGGGCCAGGGGCCCCTGGGCACATCCTTTTTCCATTTTCCCTGGGAAAGAAAACTCAGCAGTCCAGGTTGCTGATGTCAGTTTGTAGGGCTCCCTTGGGTCTATCAGGGCAGCACAAGTTTGAGGTGGGGACAACTTCGGTGTGGGGTCCATCCTTCGATATAAGGATTTTTTGCAGTCAGGGCCAGGGGCCCCTGGGCACATCCTTTTTCCATTTTCCCTGGGAAAGAAAACTCAGCAGTCCAGGTTCCTGATGTCAGTTTATAGGGCTCCCTTGGGTCTATCAGGGCAGCACAAGTTTGAGGTGGGGACAACTTCGGTGTGGGGTCCATCCTTCGATATAAGGATTTTTTGCAGTCAGGGCCAGGGTCCCCTGGGCACATCCTTTGGCCATTTTCCCTGGGAAAGAAAACTCAGCAGTCCAGGTTCCTGATGTCAATTTCTAGGGCTCCCTTGGGACTATCAGGGCAGCACAAGTTTGAGGTGGGGACAACTTCGGTGTGGGGTCCATCCTTCGATATAAGGATTCTTTGCAATCAGGGCCAGGGGCCCCTGGGCACATCCTTTTTCCATTTTCCCTGGGAAAGAAAACTCAGCAGTCCAGGTTCCTGATGTCAGTTTGTAGGGCTCCCTTGGGTCTATCAGGGCAGCACAAGTTTGAGGTGGGGACAACTTCGGTGTGGGGTCCATCCTTCGTTATAAGGATTTGTTGCAGTCAGGGCCAGGGGCCCCTGGGCACATCCTTTTTCCATTTTCCCTGGGAAAGAAAACTCAGCAGTCCAGGTTCCTGATGTCAGTTTGTAGGGCTCCCTTGGGTCTATCAGGGCAGCACAAGTTTGAGGTGGGGACATCTTCGGTGTGGGGTCCATCCTTCGATATAAGGATTCTTTGCAGTCAGGGCCAGGGGCCCCCGGGCACATCCTTTTTCCATTTTCCCTGGGAAAGAAAACTCAGCAGTCCAGGTTCCTGATGTCAGTTTGTAGGGCTCCCTTGGGTCTATCAGGGCAGCACAAGTTTGAGGTGGGGACAACTTCGGTGTGGGGTCCATCCTTCGATATAAGAATTTTTGGCAGTCAGGGCCAGGGTTCCCTGGGCACATCCTTTTTCCATTTTCCCTGGGAAAGAAAACTCAGCAGTCCAGGTTCCTGATGTCAGTTTGTAGGGCTCCCTTGGGTCTATCAGGGCAGCACAAGTTTGAGGTGGGGACAACTTCGGTGTGGGGTCCATCCTTCGATATAAGGATTCTTTGCAGTGAGGCCCCAGCCCAGGCCCAGGGGCCCCTGGGCACATCCTTTTTCCATTTTCCCTGGGAAAGAAAACTCAGCAGTCCAGGTTCCTGATGTCAGTTTGTAGGGCTCCCTTGGGTCTATCAGGGCAGCACAAGTTTGAGGTGGGGACAACTTCGGTGTGGGGTCCATCCTTCGATATAAGGATTTTTTGCAGTCAGGGGCCCCTGGGCACATCCTTTTTCCATTTTCCCTGGGAAAGAAAACTCAGCAGTCCAGGTTCCTGATGTCAGTTTGTAGGGCTCCCTTGGGTCTATCAGGGCAGCACAAGTTTGTGGTGGGGACAACTTCGGTGTGGGGTCCATCCTTCGATATAAGGATTTTTTGCAGTCCAGGCCAAGGGCCCCTGGGCACATCCTTTTTCCATTTTCCCTGGGAAAGAAAACTCAGCAGTCCAGGTTCCTGATGTCAGTTTGTAGGGCTCCCTTGGGTCTATCAGGGCAGCACAAGTTTGAGGTGGGGACAACTTCGGTGTGGGGTCCATCCTTCGATATAAGGATTTTTTGCAGTCAGGGCCAGGGGCCCCTGGGCACATCCTTTTTCTATTTTCCCTGGGAAAGAAAACTCAGCAGTCCAGGTTCCTGCTGTCAATTTGTAGGGTTCCCTTGGGTCTATCAGGGCAGCACAAGTTTGAGGTGGGGACAACTTCGGTGTTGGGTCCATCCTTCGATATAAGGACTTTTTGCAGTCAGGGCCCGGGGTCCAGGGCCAGGGGCCCCTGGGCACATCCTTTTTCCATTTTCCCTGGGAAAGAAAACTCAGCAGTCCAGGTTCCTGATGTCAGTTTGTAGGGCTCCCTTGGGTCTATCAGGGCAGCACAAGTTTGAGGTGGGGACAAATTCAGTGTGGGCTCCATCCTTCGATATAAGGATTTTTTGCAGTCAGGGCCAGGGGCCCCTGGGCACATCCTTCGGCCACTTTCCCTGGGAAAGAAAACTCAGCAGTCCAGGTTCCTGATGTCAGTTTGTAGGGCTCCCTTGGGTCTATCAGGGCAGCACAAGTTTGAGGTGGGGACAACTTCGGTGTGGGGTCCATCCTTCGTTATAAGGATTTGTTGCAGTCAGGGCCAGGGGCCCCTGGGCACATCCTTTTTCCATTTTCCCTGGGAAAGAAAACTCAGCAGTCCAGGTTCCTGATGTCAGTTTGTAGGGCTCCCTTGGGTCTATCAGGGCAGCACAAGTTTGAGGTGGGGACATCTTCGGTGTGGGGTCCATCCTTCGATATAAGGATTTTTTGCAGTCAGGGGCCCCTGGGCACATCCTTTTTCCATTTTCCCTGGGAAAGAAAACTCAGCAGTCCAGGTTCCTGATGTCAGTTTGTAGGGCTCCCTTGGGTCTATCAGGGCAGCACAAGTTTGAGGTGGGGACAACTTCGGTGTGGGGTCCATCCTTCGATATAAGGATTTTTTGCAGTCCAGGCCAGGGGCCCCTGGGCATATCCTTTTTCCATTTTCCCTGGGAAAGAAAACTCAGCAGTCCAGGTTCCTGATGTCAGTTTGTAGGGCTCCCTTGGGTCTATCAGGGCAGCACAAGTTTGAGGTGGGGACAACTTCGGTGTGGGGTCCATCCTTCGATATAAGGATTCTTTGCAGTGAGGCCCCAGCCCAGGGCCAGGGGCCCCTGGGCACATCCTTTTTTCATTTTCCCTGGGAAAGAAAACTCAGCAGTCCAGTTTCCTGATGTCAGTTTGTAGGGCTCCCTTGGGTCTATCAGGGCAGCACAAGTTTGAGGTGGGGACAACTTCGGTTTGGGGTCCATCCTTCGATATAAGGATTTATTGCAGTCAGGGCCAGGGGCCCCTGGGCACATCCTTTTTCCATTTTCCCTGGGAAAGAAAACTCAGCAGTCCAGGTTTGTGATGTCAGTTTGTAGGGCTGCCTTGGGTCTATCAGGGCAGCACAAGTTTGAGGTGGGGACAATTTCGGTGTTGGGTCCATCCTTCGATATAAGGATTTATTGCAGTCAGGGCCAGGGGCCCCTTGGCACATCCTTTTTCCATTTTCCCTGGGAAAGAAAACTCAGCAGTCCAGGTTCCTGATGTCAGTTTGTAGGGCTCCCTTGGGTCTATCAGGGCAGCACAAGTTTGAGGTGGGGACAACTTCGGTGTGGGGTCCATCCTTCGATATAAGGATTTTTTGCAGTCAGGGCCAGGGGCCCCTGGGCACATCCTTTTTCTATTTTCCCTGGGAAAGAAAACTCAGCAGTCCAGGTTCCTGATGTCAATTTGTAGGGTTCCCTTGGGTCTATCAGGGCAGCACAAGTTTGAGGTGGGGACAACTTCGGTGTTGGGTCCATCCTTCGATATAAGGATTTTTTGCAGTCAGGGCCCGGGGTCCAGGGCCAGGGGCCCCTGGGCACATCCTTTTTCCATTTTCCCTGGGAAAGAAAACTCAGCAGTCCAGGTTCCTGATGTCAGTTTGTAGGGCTCCCTTGGGTCTATCAGGGCAGCACAAGTTTGAGGTGGGGACAAATTCAGTGTGGGCTCCATCCTTCGATATAAGGATTTTTTGCAGTCAGGGCCAGGGGCCCCTGGGCACATCCTTCGGCCACTTTCCCTGGGAAAGAAAACTCAGCAGTCCAGGTTCCTGATGTCAGTTTGTAGGGCTCCCTTGGGTCTATCAGGGCAGCACAAGTTTGAGGTGGGGACAACTTCGGTGTGGGGTCCATGCTTCAATATAAGGATTTTTTGCAGTCAGGGCCAGGGGCCCCTGGGCACCTCCTTTTTCCATTTTCCCTGGGAAAGAAAACTCAGCAGTCCAGGTTCCTGATGTCAGTTTGTAGGGCTCCCTTGGGTCTATCAGGGCAGCACAAGTTTGAGGTGGGGACAACTTCAGTGTGGGGTCCATCCTTCGATATAAGGATTCTTTGCAGTCAGGGCCAGGGGCCCCTGGGCACATCCTTTTTCCATTTTCCCTGGGAAAGAAAACTCAGCAGTCCAGGTTCCTGATGTCAGTTTGTAGGGCTCCCTTGGGTCTATCAGGGCAGCACAAGTTTGAGGTGGGGACAACTTCGGTGTGGGGTCCATCCTTCGATATAAGGATTCTTTGCAATCAGGGCCAGGGGCCCCTGGGCACATCCTTTTTCCATTTTCCCTGGGAAAGAAAACTCAGCAGTCCAGGTTCCTGATGTCAGTTTGTAGGGCTCCCTTGGGTCTATCAGGGCAGCACAAGTTTGAGGTGGGGACAAATTCGGTGTGGGGTCCATCCTTCGTTATAAGGATTTGTTGCAGTCAGGGCCAGGGGCCCCTGGGCACATCCTTTTTCCATTTTCCCTGGGAAAGAAAACTCAGCAGTCCAGGTTCCTGATGTCAGTTTGTAGGGCTCCCTTGGGTCTATCAGGGCAGCACAAGTTTGAGGTGGGGACATCTTCGGTGTGGGGTCCATCCTTCGATATAAGGATTCTTTGCAGTCAGGGCCAGGGGCCCCCGGGCACACCCTTTTTCCATTTTCCCTGGGAAAGAAAACTCAGCAGTCCAGGTTCCTGATGTCAGTTTGTAGGGCTCCCTTGGGTCTATCAGGGCAGCACAAGTTTGAGGTGGGGACAACTTCGGTGTGGGGTCCATCCTTCGATATAAGGATTCTTTGCAGTGAGGCCCCAGCCCAGCGCCAGGGGCCCCTGGGCACATCCTTTTTCCATTTTCCCTGGGAAAGAAAACTCAGCAGTCCAGGTTCCTGATGTCAGTTTGTAGGGCTCCCTTGGGTCTATCAGGGCAGCACAAGTTTGAGGTGGGGACAACTTCGGTGTGGGGTCCATCCTTCAATATAAGGATTTTTTGCAGTCAGGGCCAGGGGCCCCTGGGCTCATCCTTTTTCCATTTTCCCTGGGAAAGAAAACTCAGCAGTCCAGGTTCCTGATGTCAGTTTGTAGGGCTCCCTTGGGTCTATCAGGGCAGCACAAGTTTGAGGTGGGGACATCTTCGGTGTGGGGTCCATCCTTCGATATAAGGATTTTTTGCAGTCAGGGGCCCCTGGGCACATCCTTTTTCCATTTTCCCTGGGAAAGAAAACTCAGCAGTCCAGGTTCCTGATGTCAGTTTGTAGGGCTCCCTTGGGTCTATCAGGGCAGCACAAGTTTGAGGTGGGGACAACTTCGGTGTGGGGTCCATCCTTCGTTATAAGGATTTGTTGCAGTCAGGGCCAGGGGCCCCTGGGCACATCCTTTTTCCATTTTCCCTGGGAAAGAAAACTCAGCAGTCCAGGTTCCTGATGTCAGTTTGTAGGGCTCCCTTGGGTCTATCAGGGCAGCACAAGTTTGAGGTGGGGACAACTTCGGTGTGGGGTCAATCCTTCGATATAAGGATTCTTTGCAGTGAGGCCCCAGCCCAGGGCCAGGGGCCCCTGGGCACATCCTTTTTTCATTTTCCCTGGGAAAGAAAACTCAGCAGTCCAGTTTCCTGATGTCAGTTTGTAGGGCTCCCTTGGGTCTATCAGGGCAGCACAAGTTTGAGGTGGGGACAACTTCGGTTTGGGGTCCATCCTTCGATATAAGGATTTTTTGCAGTCAGGGCCAGGGGCCCCTGGGCACATCCTTTTTCCATTTTCCCTGGGAAAGAAAACTCAGCAGTCCAGGTTTGTGATGTCAGTTTGTAGGGCTGCCTTGGGTCTATCAGGGCAGCACAAGTTTGAGGTGGGGACAATTTCGGTGTTGGGTCCATCCTTCGATATAAGGATTTATTGCAGTCAGGGCCAGGGGCCCCTTGGCACATCCTTTTTCCATTTTCCCTGGGAAAGAAAACTCAGCAGTCCAGGTTCCTGATGTCAGTTTGTAGGGCTCCCTTGGGTCTATCAGGGCAGCACAAGTTTGAGGTGGGGACAACTTCGGTGTGGGGTCCATCCTTCGATATAAGGATTCTTTGCAGTCAGGGCCAGGGGCCCCTGGGCACATCCTTTTTCTATTTTCCCTGGGAAAGAAAACTCAGCAGTCCAGGTTCCTGATGTCAATTTGTAGGGTTCCCTTGGGTCTATCAGGGCAGCACAAGTTTGAGGTGGGGACAACTTCGGTGTTGGGTCCATCCTTCGATATAAGGATTTTTTGCAGTCAGGGCCCGGGGCCCCTGGGCACCTCCTTTTTCCATTTTCCCTGGGAAAGAAAACTCAGCAGTCCAGGTTCCTGATGTCAGTTTGTAGGGCTCCCTTGGGTCTATCAGGGCAGCACAAGTTTGAGGTGGGGACAACTTCAGTGTGGGGTCCATCCTTCGATATAAGGATTCTTTGCAGTCAGGGCCAGGGGCCCCTGGGCACATCCTTTTTCCATTTTCCCTGGGAAAGAAAACTCAGCAGTCCAGGTTCCTGATGTCAGTTTGTAGGGCTCCCTTGGGTCTATCAGGGCAGCACAAGTTTGAGGTGGGGACAACTTCGGTGTGGGGTCCATCCTTCGATATAAGGATTTTTTGCAGTCAGGGCCAGGGGCCCCTGGGCACATCCTTTTTCCATTTTCCCTGGGAAAGAAAACTCAGCAGTCCAGGTTCCTGATGTTTTGGGTCTATCAGGGCAGCACAAGTTTGAGGTGGGGACAACTTCGGTGTGGGGTCCATCCTTCGATATAAGGATTTTTTGCAGTCAGGGCCAGGGGCCCCTGGGCACATCCTTTTTCCATTTTCCCTGGGAAAGAAAACTCAGCAGTCCAGGTTCCTGATGTCAGTTTGTAGGGCTCCCTTGGGTCTATCAAGGCAGCACAAGTTTGAGGTGGGGACAACTTCGGTGTGAGGTCCATCCTTCGATATAAGGATTCTTTGCAGTCAGGGCCAGGGACCCCTGGGCACATCCTTTTTCCATTTTCCCTGGGAAAGAAAACTCAGCAGTCCAGGTTCCTGATGTCAGTTTGTAGGGCTCCCTTGGGTCTATCAGGGCAGCACAAGTTTGAGGTGGGGACAACTTCGGTGTGGGGTCCATCCTTCGATATAAGGATTTTTTGCAGTCAGGGCCAGGGGCCCCTGGGCACATCCTTTTTCCATTTTCCCTGGGAAAGAAAACTCAGCAGTCCCGGTTCCTGATGTCAGTTTGTAGGGCTCCCTTGGGTCTATCAGGGCAGCACAACTTTGAGGTGGGGACAACTTCGGTGTGGGGTCCATCCTTCGATATAAGGATTTTTTGCAGTCCAGGCCAGGGGCCCCTGGGCACATCCTTTTTCCATTTTCCCTGGGAAAGAAAACTCAGCAGTCCAGGTTCCTGATGTCAGTTTGTAGGGCTCCCTTGGGTCTATCAGGGCAGCACAAGTTGGAGGTGGTTACAACTTCGGTGTGGGGTCCATCCTTCGATATAAGGATTCTTTGCAGTGAGGCCCCAGCCCAGGGCCAGGGGCCCCTGGGCACATCCTTTTTTCATTTTCCCTGGGAAAGAAAACTCAGCAGTCCAGTTTCCTGATGTCAGTTTGTAGGGCTCCCTTGGGTCTATCAGGGCAGCACAAGTTTGAGGTGGGGACAACTTCGGTGTGGGGTCCATCCTTCGATATAAGGATTTATTGCAGTCAGGGCCAGGGGCCCCTGGGCACATCCTTTTTCCATTTTCCCTGGGAAAGAAAACTCAGCAGTCCAGGTTCCTGATGTCAGTTTGTAGGGCTCCCTTGGGTCTATCAGGGCAGCACAAGTTTGAGGTGGGGACAAATTCAGTGTGGGCTCCATCCTTCGATATAAGGATTTTTTGCAGTCAGGGCCAGGGGCCCCTGGGCACATCCTTCGGCCACTTTCCCTGGGAAAGAAAACTCAGCAGTCCAGGTTCCTGATGTCAGTTTGTAGGGCTCCCTTGGGTCTATCAGGGCAGCACAAGTTTGAGGTGGGGACAACTTCGGTGTGGGGTCCATCCTTCGATATAAGGATTTTTTGCAGTCAGGGCCAGGGGCCCCTGGGCACATCCTTTTTCCATTTTCCCTGGGAAAGAAAACTCAGCAGTCCACGTTCCTGATGTCAGTTTGTAGGGCTCCCTTGGGTCTATCAGGGCAGCACAAGTTTGAGGTGGGGACAAATTCAGTGTGGGCTCCATCCTTCGATATAAGGATTCTTTGCAGTCAGGGCCAGGGGCCCCTGGGCACATCCTTTTTCCATTTTCCCTGGGAAAGAAAACTCAGCAGTCCAGGTTCCTGATGTCAGTTTGTAGGGCTCCCTTGGGTCTATCAGGGCAGCACAAGTTTGAGGTGGGGACAAATTCAGTGTGGGCTCCATCCTTCGATATAAGGATTTTTTGCAGTCAGGGCCAGGGTCCCCTGGGCACATCCTTTGGCCATTTTCCCTGGGAAAGAAAACTCAGCAGTCCAGGTTCCTGATGTCAATTTGTAGGGCTCCCTTGGGTCTATCAGGGCAGCACAAGTTTGAGGTGGGGACAACTTCGGTGTGGGGTCCATCCTTCGATATAAGGATTCTTTGCAGTCAGGGCCAGGGGCCCCTGGGCACATCCTTTGGCCATTTTCCCTGGGAAAGAAAACTCAGCAGTCCCGGTTCCTGATGTCAGTTTGTAGGGCTCCCTTGGGTCTATCAGGGCAGCACAAGTTTGAGGTGGGGACAACTTCGGTGTGGGGTCCATCCTTCGATATAAGGATTTTTTGTAGTCCAGGCCAGGGGCCCCTGGGCCCATCCTTTTTCCATTTTCCCTGGGAAAGAAAACTCAGCAGTCCAGGTTCCTGATGTCAGTTTGTAGGGCTCCCTTGGGTCTATCAGGGCAGCACAAGTTTGAGGTGGGGACAACTTCAGTGTGGGGTCCATCCTTCGATATAAGGATTCTTTGCAGTCAGGGCCAGGGGCCCCTGGGCACATCCTTTTTCCATTTTCCCTGGGAAAGAAAACTCAGCAGTCCAGGTTCCTGATGTCAGTTTGTAGGGCTCCCTTGGGTCTATCAGGGCAGCACAAGTTTGAGGTGGGGACAACTTCGGTGTGGGGTCCATCCTTCGATATAAGGATTTTTTGCAGTCAGGGCCAGGGGCCCCTGGGCACATCCTTTTTCCATTTTCCCTGGGAAAGAAAACTCAGCAGTCCAGGTTCCTGATGTCAGTTTGTAGGGCTCCCTTGGGTCTATCAGGGCAGCACAAGTTTGAGGTGGGGACAACTTCGGTGTGGGGTCCATCCTTCGATATAAGGATTTTTTGCAGTCAGGGCCAGGGGCCCCTGGGCACATCCTTTTTCCATTTTCCCTGGGAAAGAAAACTCAGCAGTCCAGGTTCCTGATGTCAGTTTGTAGGGCTCCCTTGGGTCTATCAGGGCAGCACAAGTTTGAGGTGGGGACAAATTCGGTGTGGGCTCCATCCTTCGATATAAGGATTCTTTGCAGTCAGGGCCAGGGGCCCCTGGGCACATCCTTTTTCCATTTTCCCTGGGAAAGAAAACTCAGCAGTCCAGGTTCCTGATGTCAGTTTGTAGGGCTCCCTTGGGTCTATCAGGGCAGCACAAGTTTGAGGTGGGGACAACTTCGGTGTGGGGTCCATCCTTCGATATAAGGATTTTTTGCAGTCAGGGCCAGGGTCCCCTGGGCACATCCTTTGGCCATTTTCCCTGGGAAAGAAAACTCAGCAGTCCAGGTTCCTGATGTCAATTTGTAGGGCTCCCTTGGGTCTATCAGGGCAGCACAAGTTTGAGGTGGGGACAACTTCGGTGTGGGGTCCATCCTTCGATATAAGGATTCTTTGCAGTCAGGGCCAGGGGCCCCTGGGCACATCCCTTTTTCCATTTTCCCTGGGAAAGAAAACTCAGCAGTCCCGGTTCCTGATGTCAGTTTGTAGGGCTCCCTTGGGTCTATCAGGGCAGCACAAGTTTGAGGTGGGGACAACTTCGGTGTGGGGTCCATCCTTCGATATAAGGATTTTTTGTAGTCCAGGCCAGGGGCCCCTGGGCCCATCCTTTTTCCATTTTCCCTGGGAAAGAAAACTCAGCAGTCCAGGTTCCTGATGTCAGTTTGTAGGGCTCCCTTGGGTCTATCAGGGCAGCACAAGTTTGAGGTGGGGACAACTTCGGTGTGGGGTCCATCCTTCAATATAAGGATTTCTTGCAGTCAGGGCCAGGGTCCCCTGGGCACATCCTTTGGCCATTTTCCCTGGGAAAGAAAACTCAGCAGTCCAGGTTCCTGATGTCAATTTGTAGGGCTCCCTTGGGTCTATCAGGGCAGCACAAGTTTGAGGTGGGGACAACTTCGGTGTGGGGTCCATCCTTCGATATAAGGATTCTTTGCAGTCAGGGCCAGGGGCCCCTGGGCACATCCTTTTTCCATTTTCCCTGGGAAAGAAAACTCAGCAGTCCCGGTTCCTGATGTCAGTTTGTAGGGCTCCCTTGGGTCTATCAGGGCAGCACAAGTTTGAGGTGGGGACAACTTCGGTTTGGGGTCCATCCTTCGATATAAGAATTTTTGGCAGTCAGGGCCAGGGTTCCCTGGGCACATCCTTTGGCCATTTTCCCTGGGAAAGAAAAGTCAGCAGTCCAGTTTCCTGATGTCAGTTTGTAGGGCTCCCTTGGGTCTATCAGGGCAGCACAAGTTTGAGGTGGGGACAACTTCGGTGTGGGGTCCATCCTTCGATATAAGGATTTTTTGTAGTCCAGGCCAGGGGCCCCCGGGCACATCCTTTTTCCATTTTCCCTGGGAAAGAAAACTCAGCAGTCCAGGTTCCTGATGTCAGTTTGTAGGGCTCCCTTGGGTCTATCAGGGCAGCACAAGTTTGAGGTGGGGACAACTTCGGTTTGGGGTCCATCCTTCGATATAAGGATTTCTTGCAGTCAGGGCCAGGGTCCCCTGGGCACATCCTTTGGCCATTTTCCCTGGGAAAGAAAACTCAGCAGTCCAGGTTCCTGATGTCAATTTGTAGGGCTCCCTTGGGTCTATCAGGGCAGCACAAGTTTGAGGTGGGGACAACTTCGGTGTGGGTTCCATCCTTCGATATAAGGATTCTTTGCAGTCAGGGCCAGGGGCCCCTGGGCACATCCTTTTTCCATTTTCCCTGGGAAAGAAAACTCAGCAGTCCCGGTTCCTGATGTCAGTTTGTAGGGCTCCCTTGGGTCTATCAGGGCAGCACAAGTTTGAGGTGGGGACAACTTCGGTGTGGGGTCCATCCTTCGATATAAGGATTCTTTGCAGTCAGGGCCAGGGGCCCCTGGGCTCATCCTTTTTCCATTTTCCCTGGGAAAGAAAACTCAGCAGTCCCGGTTCCTGATGTCAGTTTGTAGGGCTCCCTTGGGTCTATCAGGGCAGCACAAGTTTGAGGTGGGGACAACTTCGGTGTGGGGTCCATCCTTCGATATAAGGATTTTTTGTAGTCCAGGCCAGGGGCCCCTGGGCCCATCCTTTTTCCATTTTCCCTGGGAAAGAAAACTCAGCAGTCCAGGTTCCTGATGTCAGTTTGTAGGGCTCCCTTGGGTCTATCAGGGCAGCACAAGTTTGAGGTGGGGACAACTTCGGTTTGGGGTCCATCCTTCGATATAAGAATTTTTGGCAGTCAGGGCCAGGGTCCCCTGGGCACATCCTTTGGCCATTTTCCCTGGGAAAGAAAACTCAGCAGTCCAGGTTCCTGATGTCAATTTGTAGGGCTCCCTTGGGTCTATCAGGGCAGCACAAGTTTGAGGTGGGGACAACTTCGGTGTGGGGTCCATCCTTCGATATAAGGATTCTTTGCAGTCAGGGCCAGGGGCCCCTGGGCACATCCTTTTTCCATTTTCCCTGGGAAAGAAAACTCAGCAATCCCGGTTCCTGATGTCAGTTTGTAGGGCTCCCTTGGGTCTATCAGGGCAGCACAAGTTTGAGGTGGGGACAACTTCGGTGTGGGGTCCATCCTTCGATATAAGGATTTTTTGTAGTCCAGGCCAGGGGCCCCTGGGCACAACCTTTTTCCATTTTCCCTGGGAAAGAAAACTCAGCAGTCCAGGTTCCTGATGTCAGTTTGTAGGGCTCCCTTGGGTCTATCAGGGCAGCACAAGTTTGAGGTGGGGACAACTTCGGTTTGGGGTCCATCCTTCGATATAGGAATTTTTGGCAGTCAGGGCCAGGGTTCCCTGGGCACATCCTTTGGCCATTTTCCCTGGGAAAGAAAAGTCAGCAGTCCAGTTTCCTGATGTCAGTTTGTAGGGCTCCCTTGGGTCTATCAGGGCAGCACAAGTTTGAGGTGGGGACAACTTCGGTGTGGGGTCCATCCTTCGATATAAGGATTCTTTGCAGTGAGGCCCCAGCCCAGGGCCAGGGGCCCCTGGGCACATCCTTTTTCCATTTTCCCTGGGAAAAGTAAACTCAGCAGTCCAGGTTCCTGATGTCAGTCTGTAGGGCTCCCTTGGGTGTATCAGGGCAGCACAAGTTTGAGGTGGGGACAACTTCGGTGTGGGGTCCATCCTTCGATATAAGGATTTTTTGCAGTCAGGGCCAGGGTTCCAGGGCCAGGGGCCCCTGGGCACATCCTTTTTCCATTTTCCCTGGGAAAGAAAACTCAGCAGTCCAGGTTCCTGATGTCAGGTTGTAGGGTTCCCTTGGGTCTATCAGGGCAGCACAAGTTTGAGGTGGGGACAACTTCGGTGTGGGGTCCATCCTTCGATATAAGGATTCTTTGCAGTGAGGCCCCAGCCCATGTCCAGGGGCCCCTGGGCACATCCTTTTTCCATTTTCCCTGGGAAAGAAAACTCAACAGTCCAGGTTCCTGATGTCAGTTTGTAGGGCTCCCTTGGGTCTATCAGGGCAGCACAAGTTTGAGGTGGGGACATCTTCGGTGTGGGGTCCATCCTTCGATATAAGGATTTTTTGCAGTCAGGGCCAGGGTCCCCTGGGCACATCCTTTGGCCATTTTCCCTGGGAAAGAAAACTCAGCAGTCCAGGTTCCTGATGTCAATTTGTAGGGCTCCCTTGGGTCTATCAGGGCAGCACAAGTTTGAGGTGGGGACAACTTCGGTGTGGGGTCCATCCTTCGATATAAGGATTCTTTGCAGTCAGGGCCAGGGGCCCCTGGGCACATCCTTTTTCCATTTTCCCTGGGAAAGAAAACTCAGCAGTCCCGGTTCCTGATGTCAGTTTGTAGGGCTCCCTTGGGTCTATCAGGGCAGCACAAGTTTGAGGTGGGGACAACTTCGGTGTGGGGTCCATCCTTCGATATAAGGATTTTTTGTAGTCCAGGCCAGGGGCCCCTGGGCACATCCTTTTTCCATTTTCCCTGGGAAAGAAAACTCAGCAGTCCAGGTTCCTGATGTCAGTTTGTAGGGCTCCCTTGGGTCTATCAGGGCAGCACAAGTTTGAGGTGGGGACAACTTCGGTGTGGGGTCCATCCTTCGATATAAGGATTTCTTGCAGTCAGGGCCAGGGTCCCCTGGGCACACCCTTTGGCCATTTTCCCTGGGAAAGAAAACTCAGCAGTCCAGGTTCCTGATGTCAATTTGTAGGGCTCCCTTGGGTCTATCAGGGCAGCACAAGTTTGAGGTGGGGACAACTTCGGTGTGGGGTCCATCCTTCGATATAAGGATTCTTTGCAGTCAGGGCCAGGGGCCCCTGGGCACATCCTTTTTCCATTTTCCCTGGGAAAGAAAACTCAGCAGTCCCGGTTCCTGATGTCAGTTTGTAGGGCTCCCTTGGGTCTATCAGGGCAGCACAAGTTTGAGGTGGGGACAACTTCGGTGTGGGGTCCATCCTTCGATATAAGGATTTTTTGTAGTCCAGGCCAGGGGCCCCTGGGCACATCCTTTTTCCATTTTCCCTGGGAAAGAAAACTCAGCAGTCCAGGTTCCTGATGTCAGTTTGTAGGGCTCCCTTGGGTCTATCAGGGCAGCACAAGTTTGAGGTGGGGACAACTTCGGTGTGGGGTCCATCCTTCGATATAAGGATTTTTTGCAGTCCAGGCCAGGGGCCCCTGGGCACATCCTTTTTCCATTTTCCCTGGGAAAGAAAACTCAGCAGTCCAGGTTCCTGATGTCAGTTTGTAGGGCTCCCTTGGGTCTATCAGGGCAGCACAAGTTTGAGGTGGGGACAACTTCGGTGTGGGGTCCATCCTTCGATATAAGGATTCTTTGCAGTGAGGCCCCAGCCCAGGGCCAGGGGCCCCTGGGCACATCCTTTTTTCATTTTCCCTGGGAAAGAAAACTCAGCAGTCCAGTTTCCTGATGTCAGTTTGTAGGGCTCCCTTGGGTCTATCAGGGCAGCACAAGTTTGAGGTGGGGACAACTTCGGTATGGGGTCCATCCTTCTATATAAGGATTTTTTGCAGTCAGGGCCAGGGGCCCCTGGGCACATCCTTTTTCCATTTTCCCTGGGAAAGAAAACTCAGCAGTCCAGGTTCCTGATGTCAGTTTGTAGGGCTCCCTTGGGTCTATCAGGGCAGCACAAGTTTGAGGTGGGGACAATTTCGGTGTTGGGTCCATCCTTCGATATAAGGATTTATTGCAGTCAGGGCCAGGGGCCCCTGGGCACATCCTTTTTCCATTTTCCCTGGGAAAGAAAACTCAGCAGTCCAGGTTCCTGATGTCAGTTTGTAGGGCTCCCTTGGGTCTATCAGGGCAGCACAAGTTTGAGGTGGGGACAACTTCGGTGTGGGGTCCATCCTTCGATATAAGGATTTTTTGCAGTCAGGGCCAGGGGCCCCTGGGCACATCCTTTTTCTATTTTCCCTGGGAAAGAAAACTCAGCAGTCCAGGTTCCTGATGTCAATTTGTAGGGTTCCCTTGGGTCTATCAGGGCAGCACAAGTTTGAGGTGGGGACAACTTCGGTGTTGGGTCCATCCTTCGATATAAGGATTTTTTGCAGTCAGGGCCCGGGGCCCAGGGCCAGGGGCCCCTGGGCACATCCTTTTTCCATTTTCCCTGGGAAAGAAAACTCAGCAGTCCAGGTTCCTGATGTCAGTTTGTAGGGCTCCCTTGGGTCTATCAGGGCAGCACAAGTTTGAGGTGGGGACAAATTCAGTGTGGGCTCCATCCTTCGATATAAGGATTTTTTGCAGTCAGGGCCAGGGGCCCCTGGGCACATCCTTCGGCCACTTTCCCTGGGAAAGAAAACTCAGCAGTCCAGGTTCCTGATGTCAGTTTGTAGGGCTCCCTTGGGTCTATCAGGGCAGCACAAGTTTGAGGTGGGGACAACTTCGGTGTGGGGTCCATGCTTCAATATAAGGATTTTTTGCAGTCAGGGCCAGGGGCCCCTGGGCACCTCCTTTTTCCATTTTCCCTGGGAAAGAAAACTCAGCAGTCCAGGTTCCTGATGTCAGTTTGTAGGGCTCCCTTGGGTCTATCAGGGCAGCACAAGTTTGAGGTGGGGACAACTTCAGTGTGGGGTCCATCCTTCGATATAAGAATTCTTTGCAGTCAGGGCCAGGGGCCCCTGGGCACATCCTTTTTCCATTTTCCCTGGGAAAGAAAACTCAGCAGTCCAGGTTCCTGATGTCAGTTTGTAGGGCTCCCTTGGGTCTATCAGGGCAGCACAAGTTTGAGGTGGGGACAACTTCGGTGTGGGGTCCATCCTTCGATATAAGGATTTTTTGCAGTCCAGGCCAGGGGCCCCTGGGCACATCCTTTTTCCATTTTCCCTGGGAAAGAAAACTCAGCAGTCCAGGTTCCTGATGTCAGTTTGTAGGGCTCCCTTGGGTCTATCAGGGCAGCACAAGTTTGAGGTGGGGACAACTTCGGTGTGGGCTCCATCCTTCGATATAAGGATTTTTTGCAGTCAGGGCCAGGGGCCCCTGGGTACATCCTTTTTCCATTTTCCCTGGGAAAGAAAACTCAGCAGTCCAGGTTCCTGATGTCAGTTTGTAGGGCTCCCTTGGGTCTATCAGGGCAGCACAAGTTTGAGGTGGGGACAACTTTGGTGTGGGGTCCATCCTTCGATATAAGGATTCTTTGCAGTCAGGGCCAGGGGCCCCTGGGCACATCCTTTTTCCATTTTCCCTGGGAAAGAAAACTCAGCAGTCCAGGTTGCTGATGTCAGTTTGTAGGGCTCCCTTGGGTCTATCAAGGCAGCACAAGTTTGAGGTGGGGACAACTTCGGTGTGAGGTCCATCCTTCGATATAAGGATTCTTTGCAGTCAGGCCCAGGGGCCCCTGGGCACATCCTTTTTCCATTTTCCCTGGGAAAGAAAACTCAGCAGTCCAGGTTCCTGATGTCAGCTTGTAGGGCTCCCTTGGGTCTATCAGGGCAGCACAAGTTTGAGGTGGGGACAACTTCGGTGTGGGGTCCATCCTTCGATATAAGGATTTTTTGCAGTCAGGGCCAGGGGCCCCTGGGCACCTCCTTTTTCCATTTTCCCTGGGAAAGAAAACTCAGCAGTCCAGGTTCCTGATGTCAGTTTGTAGGGCTCCCTTGGGTCTATCAGGGCAGCACAAGTTTGAGGTGGGGACAAATTCGGTGTGGGCTCCATCCTTCGATATAAGGATTCTTTGCAGTCAGGGCCAGGGGCCCCTGGGCACATCCTTTTTCCATTTTCCCTGGGAAAGAAAACTCAGCAGTCCAGGTTCCTGATGTCAGTTTGTAGGGCTCCCTTGGGTCTATCAGGGCAGCACAAGTTTGAGGTGGGGACAACTTCGGTGTGGGGTCCATCCTTCAATATAAGGATTTCTTGCAGTCAGGGCCAGGGTCCCCTGGGCACATCCTTTGGCCATTTTCCCTGGGAAAGAAAACTCAGCAGTCCAGGTTCCTGATGTCAATTTGTAGGGCTCCCTTGGGTCTATCAGGGCAGCACAAGTTTGAGGTGGGGACAACTTCGGTGTGGGGTCCATCCTTCGATATAAGGATTCTTTGCAGTCAGGGCCAGGGGCCCCTGGGCACATCCTTTTTCCATTTTCCCTGGGAAAGAAAACTCAGCAGTCCCGGTTCCTGATGTCAGTTTGTAGGGCTCCCTTGGGTCTATCAGGGCAGCACAAGTTTGAGGTGGGGACAACTTCGGTGTGGGGTCCATCCTTCGATATAACGATTTTTTGTAGTCCAGGCCAGGGGCCCCTGGGCACATCCTTTTTCCATTTTCCCTGGGAAAGAAAACTCAGCAGTCCAGGTTCCTGATGTCAGTTTGTAGGGCTCCCTTGGGTCTATCAGGGCAGCACAAGTTTGAGGTGGGGACAACTTTGGTGTGGGGTCCATCCTTCGATATAAGGATTCTTTGCAGTCAGGGCCAGGGGCCCCTGGGCACATCCTTTTTCCATTTTCCCTGGGAAAGAAAACTCAGCAGTCCAGGTTGCTGATGTCAGTTTGTAGGGCTCCCTTGGGTCTATCAAGGCAGCACAAGTTTGAGGTGGGGACAACTTCGGTGTGAGGTCCATCCTTCGATATAAGGATTCTTTGCAGTCAGGCCCAGGGGCCCCTGGGCACATCCTTTTTCCATTTTCCCTGGGAAAGAAAACTCAGCAGTCCAGGTTCCTGATGTCAGTTTGTAGGGCTCCCTTGGGTCTATCAGGGCAGCACAAGTTTGAGGTGGGGACAACTTCGGTGTGGGGTCCATCCTTCAATATAAGGATTCTTTGCAGTCAGGGCCAGGGTCCCCTGGGCACATCCTTTGGCCATTTTTCCCTGGGAAAGAAAACTCAGCAGTCCAGGTTCCTGATGTCAATTTGTAGGGCTCCCTTGGGTCTATCAGGGCAGCACAAGTTTGAGGTGGGGACAACTTCGGTGTGGGGTCCATCCTTCGATATAAGGATTCTTTGCAGTCTGGGCCAGGGGCCCCTGGGCACATCCTTTTTCCATTTTCCCTGGGAAAGAAAACTCAGCAGTCCAGGTTCCTGATGTCAGTTTGTAGTGCTCCCTTGGGTCTATCAGGGCAGCACAAGTTTGAGGTGGGGACAACTTCGGTGTGGGGTCCATCCTTCGATATAACGATTTTTTGTAGTCCAGGCCAGGGGCCCCTGGGCACATCCTTTTTCCATTTTCCCTGGGAAAGAAAACTCAGCAGTCCAGGTTCCTGATGTCAGTTTGTAGGGCTCCCTTGGGTCTATCAGGGCAGCACAAGTTTGAGGTGGGGACAACTTCGGTTTGGGGTCCATCCTTCGATATAAGAATTTTTGGCAGTCAGGGCCAGGGTTCCCTGGGCACATCCTTTGGCCATTTTCCCTGGGAAAGAAAAGTCAGCAGTCCAGTTTCCTGATGTCAGTTTGTAGGGCTCCCTTGGGTCTATCAGGGCAGCACAAGTTTGAGGTGGGGACAACTTCGGTGTGGGGTCCATCCTTCGATATAAGGATTCTTTGCAGTGCGGCCCCAGGCCATGTCCAGGGGCCCCTGGGCACATCCTTTTTCCATTTTCCCTGGGAAAGAAAACTCAGCAATCCAGGTTCCTGATGTCAGTTTGTAGGGCTCCCTTGGGTCTATCAGGGCAGCACAAGTTTGAGGTGGGGACAACTTCGGTGTGGGGTCCATCCTTCGATATAAGGATTCTTTGCAGTCAGGGCCAGGGGCCCCTGGGCACATCCTTTTTCCATTTTCCCTGGGAAAGAAAACTCAGCAGTCCAGGTTCCTGATGTCAGTTTGTAGGGCTCCCTTGGGTCTATCAGGGCAGCACAAGTTTGAGGTGGGGACAACTTCGGTGTGGGGTCTATCCTTCGATATAAGGATTTTTTGCAGTCAGGGCCAGGGGCCCCCGGACACATCCTTTTTCCATTTTCCCTGGGAAAGAAAACTCAGCAGTCCAGGTTCCTGATGTCAGTTTGTAGGGCTCCCTTCGGTCTATCAGGGCAGCACAAGTTTGAGGTGGGGACAACTTCGGTGTGGGGTCCATCCTTCGATATAAGGATTTTTTGCAGTGAGGTCCCTGTCCAGTGCCAGGGGCCCCTGGGCACATCCTTTTTCCATTTTCCCTGGGAAAGAAAACTCAGCAGTCCAGGTTCCTGATGTCAGTTTGTAGGGCTCCCTTGGGTCTATCAGGGCAGCACAAGTTTGAGGTGGGGACAACTTCGGTGTGGGGTCCATCCTTCGATATAAGGATTTTTTGCAGTCAGGGCCAGGGGCCCCTGGGCACATCCTTTTTCCATTTTCCCTGGGAAAGAAAACTCAGCAGTCCAGGTTCCTGATGTCAGTTTGTAGGGCTCCCTTGGGTCTATCAGGGCAGCACAAGTTTGAGGTGGGGACAACTTCGGTGTGGGGTCCATCCTTCGATATAAGGATTTTTTGCAGTCAGGGCCAGGGGCCCCCGGGCACATCCTTTTTCCATTTTCCCTGGGAAAGAAAACTCAGCAGTCCAGGTTCCTGATGTCAGTTTGTAGGGCTCCCTTGGGTCTATCAGGGCAGCACAAGTTTGAGGTGGGGACAACTTTGGTGTGGGGTCCATCCTTCGATATAAGGATTTTTTGCAGTCAGGGCCAGGGGCCCCTGGGCACATCCTTTGGCCATTTTCCCTGGGAAAGAAAACTCAGCAGTCCAGGTTCCTGATGTCAGTTTGTAGGGCTCCCTTGGGTCTATCAGGGCAGCACAAGTTTGAGGTGGGGACAACTTCGGTGTGGGGTCCATCCTTCGATATAAGGATTTTTTGCTGTCAGGGCCAGGGCCCCCCGGGCACACCCTTTTTCCATTTTCCCTGGGAAAGAAAACTCAGCAGTCCAGGTTCCTGATGTCAGTTTGTAGGGCTCCCTTGGGTCTATCAGGGCAGCACAAGTTTGAGGTGGGGACAACTTCGGTGTGGGGTCCATCCTTCGATATATGGATTCTTTGCAGCCTGGACCAGGGGCCCCCGGGCACATCCTTTTTCCATTTTCCCTGGGAAAGAAAACTCAGCAGTCCAGGTTCCTGATGTCAGTTTGTAGGGCTCCCTTGGGTCTATCAGGGCAGCACAAGTTTGAGGTGGGGACAACTTCGGTGTGGGGTCCATCCTTCGATATAAGGATTCTTTGCAGCCTGGACCAGGGGCCCCCGGGCACATCCTTTTTCCATTTTCCCTGGGAAAGAAAACTCAGCAGTCCAGGTTCCTGATGTCAGTTTGTAGGGTTCCCTTGGGTCTATCAGGGCAGCACAAGTTTGAGGTGGGGACAACTTCGGTGTGGGGTCCATCCTTCAATATAAGGATTTTTTGCAGTCAGGGCCAGGGGCCCCCGGGCACATCCTTTTTCCATTTTCCCTGGGAAAGAAAACTCAGCAGTCCAGGTTCCTGATGTCAGTTTGTAGGGCTCCCTTGGGTCTATCAGGGCAGCACAAGTTTGAGGTGGGGACAACTTCGGTGTGGGGTCCATCCTTCGATATAAGGATTTTTTGCTGTCAGGGCCAGGGCCCCCCGGGCACATCCTTTTTCCATTTTCCCTGGGAAAGAAAACTCAGCAGTCCAGGTTCCTGATGTCAGTTTGTAGGGCTCCCTTGGGTCTTTCAGGGCAGCACAAGTTTGAGGTGGGGACAACATCGCTCTGGGGTCCATCCTTCGATATAAGGATTCTTTGCAGTCAGGGCCAGGGGCCCCCGGGCACATCCTTTTTCCATTTTCCCTGGGAAAGAAAACTCAGCAGTCCAGGTTCCTGATGTCAGTTTGTAGGGCTCCCTTGGGTCTATCAGGGCAGCACAAATTTGAGGAGGGGACAACTTCGGTGTGGGGTCCATCCTTCGATATAAGGATTTTTTGCAGTGAGGTCCCTGCCCAGTGCCAGGGGCCCCTGGGCACATCCTTTGGCCATTTTCCCTGGGAAAGAAAACTCAGCAGTCCAGGTTCCTGATGTCAGTTTGTAGGGCTCCCTTGGGTCTATCAGGGCAGCACAAGTTTGAGGTGGGCACAACTTTCGTGTGGGCTCCATCCTTCGATATAATGATTTTTTGCAGTCCAGGCCAGGGGCCCCTGGGCACATCCTTTTTCCATTTTCCCTGGGAAAGAAAACTCAGCAGTCCAAGTTCCTGATGTCAGTTTGTAGGGCTCCCTTGGGTCTATCAGGGCAGCACAAGTTTGAGGTGGGGACAACATCGGTCTGGGGTCCATCCTTCGATATAAGGATTCTTTGCAGTGAGGCCCCAGCCCAGGGCCAGGGGCCCCTGGGCACATCCTTTTTCCATTTTCCCTGGGAAAAGTAAACTCAGCAGTCCAGGTTCCTGATGTCAGTCTGTAGGGCTCCCTTGGGTGTATCAGGGCAGCACAAGTTTGAGGTGGGGACAACTTCGGTGTGGGGTCCATCCTTCGATATAAGGATTTTTTGCAGTCAGGGCCAGGGTTCCAGGGCCAGGGGCCCCTGGGCACATCCTTTTTCCATTTTCCCTGGGAAAGAAAACTCAGCAGTCCAGGTTCCTGATGTCAGGTTGTAGGGTTCCCTTGGGTCTATCAGGGCAGCACAAGTTTGAGGTGGGGACAACTTCGGTGTGGGGTCCATCCTTCGATATAAGGATTCTTTGCAGTGAGGCCCCAGCCCATGTCCAGGGGCCCCTGGGCACATCCTTTTTCCATTTTCCCTGGGAAAGAAAACTCAACAGTCCAGGTTCCTGATGTCAGTTTGTAGGGCTCCCTTGGGTCTATCAGGGCAGCACAAGTTTGAGGTGGGGACATCTTCGGTGTGGGGTCCATCCTTCGATATAAGGATTTTTTGCAGTCAGGGCCAGGGTCCCCTGGGCACATCCTTTGGCCATTTTCCCTGGGAAAGAAAACTCAGCAGTCCAGGTTCCTGATGTCAATTTGTAGGGCTCCCTTGGGTCTATCAGGGCAGCACAAGTTTGAGGTGGGGACAACTTCGGTGTGGGGTCCATCCTTCGATATAAGGATTCTTTGCAGTCAGGGCCAGGGGCCCCTGGGCACATCCTTTTTCCATTTTCCCTGGGAAAGAAAACTCAGCAGTCCCGGTTCCTGATGTCAGTTTGTAGGGCTCCCTTGGGTCTATCAGGGCAGCACAAGTTTGAGGTGGGGACAACTTCGGTGTGGGGTCCATCCTTCGATATAAGGATTTTTTGTAGTCCAGGCCAGGGGCCCCTGGGCACATCCTTTTTCCATTTTCCCTGGGAAAGAAAACTCAGCAGTCCAGGTTCCTGATGTCAGTTTGTAGGGCTCCCTTGGGTCTATCAGGGCAGCACAAGTTTGAGGTGGGGACAACTTCGGTGTGGGGTCCATCCTTCGATATAAGGATTTCTTGCAGTCAGGGCCAGGGTCCCCTGGGCACACCCTTTGGCCATTTTCCCTGGGAAAGAAAACTCAGCAGTCCAGGTTCCTGATGTCAATTTGTAGGGCTCCCTTGGGTCTATCAGGGCAGCACAAGTTTGAGGTGGGGACAACTTCGGTGTGGGGTCCATCCTTCGATATAAGGATTCTTTGCAGTCAGGGCCAGGGGCCCCTGGGCACATCCTTTTTCCATTTTCCCTGGGAAAGAAAACTCAGCAGTCCCGGTTCCTGATGTCAGTTTGTAGGGCTCCCTTGGGTCTATCAGGGCAGCACAAGTTTGAGGTGGGGACAACTTCGGTGTGGGGTCCATCCTTCGATATAAGGATTTTTTGTAGTCCAGGCCAGGGGCCCCTGGGCACATCCTTTTTCCATTTTCCCTGGGAAAGAAAACTCAGCAGTCCAGGTTCCTGATGTCAGTTTGTAGGGCTCCCTTGGGTCTATCAGGGCAGCACAAGTTTGAGGTGGGGACAACTTCGGTGTGGGGTCCATCCTTCGATATAAGGATTTTTTGCAGTCCAGGCCAGGGGCCCCTGGGCACATCCTTTTTCCATTTTCCCTGGGAAAGAAAACTCAGCAGTCCAGGTTCCTGATGTCAGTTTGTAGGGCTCCCTTGGGTCTATCAGGGCAGCACAAGTTTGAGGTGGGGACAACTTCGGTGTGGGGTCCATCCTTCGATATAAGGATTCTTTGCAGTGAGGCCCCAGCCCAGGGCCAGGGGCCCCTGGGCACATCCTTTTTTCATTTTCCCTGGGAAAGAAAACTCAGCAGTCCAGTTTCCTGATGTCAGTTTGTAGGGCTCCCTTGGGTCTATCAGGGCAGCACAAGTTTGAGGTGGGGACAACTTCGGTATGGGGTCCATCCTTCTATATAAGGATTTTTTGCAGTCAGGGCCAGGGGCCCCTGGGCACATCCTTTTTCCATTTTCCCTGGGAAAGAAAACTCAGCAGTCCAGGTTCCTGATGTCAGTTTGTAGGGCTCCCTTGGGTCTATCAGGGCAGCACAAGTTTGAGGTGGGGACAATTTCGGTGTTGGGTCCATCCTTCGATATAAGGATTTATTGCAGTCAGGGCCAGGGGCCCCTGGGCACATCCTTTTTCCATTTTCCCTGGGAAAGAAAACTCAGCAGTCCAGGTTCCTGATGTCAGTTTGTAGGGCTCCCTTGGGTCTATCAGGGCAGCACAAGTTTGAGGTGGGGACAACTTCGGTGTGGGGTCCATCCTTCGATATAAGGATTTTTTGCAGTCAGGGCCAGGGGCCCCTGGGCACATCCTTTTTCTATTTTCCCTGGGAAAGAAAACTCAGCAGTCCAGGTTCCTGATGTCAATTTGTAGGGTTCCCTTGGGTCTATCAGGGCAGCACAAGTTTGAGGTGGGGACAACTTCGGTGTTGGGTCCATCCTTCGATATAAGGATTTTTTGCAGTCAGGGCCCGGGGCCCAGGGCCAGGGGCCCCTGGGCACATCCTTTTTCCATTTTCCCTGGGAAAGAAAACTCAGCAGTCCAGGTTCCTGATGTCAGTTTGTAGGGCTCCCTTGGGTCTATCAGGGCAGCACAAGTTTGAGGTGGGGACAAATTCAGTGTGGGCTCCATCCTTCGATATAAGGATTTTTTGCAGTCAGGGCCAGGGGCCCCTGGGCACATCCTTCGGCCACTTTCCCTGGGAAAGAAAACTCAGCAGTCCAGGTTCCTGATGTCAGTTTGTAGGGCTCCCTTGGGTCTATCAGGGCAGCACAAGTTTGAGGTGGGGACAACTTCGGTGTGGGGTCCATGCTTCAATATAAGGATTTTTTGCAGTCAGGGCCAGGGGCCCCTGGGCACCTCCTTTTTCCATTTTCCCTGGGAAAGAAAACTCAGCAGTCCAGGTTCCTGATGTCAGTTTGTAGGGCTCCCTTGGGTCTATCAGGGCAGCACAAGTTTGAGGTGGGGACAACTTCAGTGTGGGGTCCATCCTTCGATATAAGAATTCTTTGCAGTCAGGGCCAGGGGCCCCTGGGCACATCCTTTTTCCATTTTCCCTGGGAAAGAAAACTCAGCAGTCCAGGTTCCTGATGTCAGTTTGTAGGGCTCCCTTGGGTCTATCAGGGCAGCACAAGTTTGAGGTGGGGACAACTTCGGTGTGGGGTCCATCCTTCGATATAAGGATTTTTTGCAGTCCAGGCCAGGGGCCCCTGGGCACATCCTTTTTCCATTTTCCCTGGGAAAGAAAACTCAGCAGTCCAGGTTCCTGATGTCAGTTTGTAGGGCTCCCTTGGGTCTATCAGGGCAGCACAAGTTTGAGGTGGGGACAACTTCGGTGTGGGCTCCATCCTTCGATATAAGGATTTTTTGCAGTCAGGGCCAGGGGCCCCTGGGTACATCCTTTTTCCATTTTCCCTGGGAAAGAAAACTCAGCAGTCCAGGTTCCTGATGTCAGTTTGTAGGGCTCCCTTGGGTCTATCAGGGCAGCACAAGTTTGAGGTGGGGACAACTTTGGTGTGGGGTCCATCCTTCGATATAAGGATTCTTTGCAGTCAGGGCCAGGGGCCCCTGGGCACATCCTTTTTCCATTTTCCCTGGGAAAGAAAACTCAGCAGTCCAGGTTGCTGATGTCAGTTTGTAGGGCTCCCTTGGGTCTATCAAGGCAGCACAAGTTTGAGGTGGGGACAACTTCGGTGTGAGGTCCATCCTTCGATATAAGGATTCTTTGCAGTCAGGCCCAGGGGCCCCTGGGCACATCCTTTTTCCATTTTCCCTGGGAAAGAAAACTCAGCAGTCCAGGTTCCTGATGTCAGCTTGTAGGGCTCCCTTGGGTCTATCAGGGCAGCACAAGTTTGAGGTGGGGACAACTTCGGTGTGGGGTCCATCCTTCGATATAAGGATTTTTTGCAGTCAGGGCCAGGGGCCCCTGGGCACCTCCTTTTTCCATTTTCCCTGGGAAAGAAAACTCAGCAGTCCAGGTTCCTGATGTCAGTTTGTAGGGCTCCCTTGGGTCTATCAGGGCAGCACAAGTTTGAGGTGGGGACAAATTCGGTGTGGGCTCCATCCTTCGATATAAGGATTCTTTGCAGTCAGGGCCAGGGGCCCCTGGGCACATCCTTTTTCCATTTTCCCTGGGAAAGAAAACTCAGCAGTCCAGGTTCCTGATGTCAGTTTGTAGGGCTCCCTTGGGTCTATCAGGGCAGCACAAGTTTGAGGTGGGGACAACTTCGGTGTGGGGTCCATCCTTCAATATAAGGATTTCTTGCAGTCAGGGCCAGGGTCCCCTGGGCACATCCTTTGGCCATTTTCCCTGGGAAAGAAAACTCAGCAGTCCAGGTTCCTGATGTCAATTTGTAGGGCTCCCTTGGGTCTATCAGGGCAGCACAAGTTTGAGGTGGGGACAACTTCGGTGTGGGGTCCATCCTTCGATATAAGGATTCTTTGCAGTCAGGGCCAGGGGCCCCTGGGCACATCCTTTTTCCATTTTCCCTGGGAAAGAAAACTCAGCAGTCCCGGTTCCTGATGTCAGTTTGTAGGGCTCCCTTGGGTCTATCAGGGCAGCACAAGTTTGAGGTGGGGACAACTTCGGTGTGGGGTCCATCCTTCGATATAACGATTTTTTGTAGTCCAGGCCAGGGGCCCCTGGGCACATCCTTTTTCCATTTTCCCTGGGAAAGAAAACTCAGCAGTCCAGGTTCCTGATGTCAGTTTGTAGGGCTCCCTTGGGTCTATCAGGGCAGCACAAGTTTGAGGTGGGGACAACTTTGGTGTGGGGTCCATCCTTCGATATAAGGATTCTTTGCAGTCAGGGCCAGGGGCCCCTGGGCACATCCTTTTTCCATTTTCCCTGGGAAAGAAAACTCAGCAGTCCAGGTTGCTGATGTCAGTTTGTAGGGCTCCCTTGGGTCTATCAAGGCAGCACAAGTTTGAGGTGGGGACAACTTCGGTGTGAGGTCCATCCTTCGATATAAGGATTCTTTGCAGTCAGGCCCAGGGGCCCCTGGGCACATCCTTTTTCCATTTTCCCTGGGAAAGAAAACTCAGCAGTCCAGGTTCCTGATGTCAGTTTGTAGGGCTCCCTTGGGTCTATCAGGGCAGCACAAGTTTGAGGTGGGGACAACTTCGGTGTGGGGTCCATCCTTCAATATAAGGATTCTTTGCAGTCAGGGCCAGGGTCCCCTGGGCACATCCTTTGGCCATTTTTCCCTGGGAAAGAAAACTCAGCAGTCCAGGTTCCTGATGTCAATTTGTAGGGCTCCCTTGGGTCTATCAGGGCAGCACAAGTTTGAGGTGGGGACAACTTCGGTGTGGGGTCCATCCTTCGATATAAGGATTCTTTGCAGTCTGGGCCAGGGGCCCCTGGGCACATCCTTTTTCCATTTTCCCTGGGAAAGAAAACTCAGCAGTCCAGGTTCCTGATGTCAGTTTGTAGTGCTCCCTTGGGTCTATCAGGGCAGCACAAGTTTGAGGTGGGGACAACTTCGGTGTGGGGTCCATCCTTCGATATAACGATTTTTTGTAGTCCAGGCCAGGGGCCCCTGGGCACATCCTTTTTCCATTTTCCCTGGGAAAGAAAACTCAGCAGTCCAGGTTCCTGATGTCAGTTTGTAGGGCTCCCTTGGGTCTATCAGGGCAGCACAAGTTTGAGGTGGGGACAACTTCGGTTTGGGGTCCATCCTTCGATATAAGAATTTTTGGCAGTCAGGGCCAGGGTTCCCTGGGCACATCCTTTGGCCATTTTCCCTGGGAAAGAAAAGTCAGCAGTCCAGTTTCCTGATGTCAGTTTGTAGGGCTCCCTTGGGTCTATCAGGGCAGCACAAGTTTGAGGTGGGGACAACTTCGGTGTGGGGTCCATCCTTCGATATAAGGATTCTTTGCAGTGCGGCCCCAGGCCATGTCCAGGGGCCCCTGGGCACATCCTTTTTCCATTTTCCCTGGGAAAGAAAACTCAGCAATCCAGGTTCCTGATGTCAGTTTGTAGGGCTCCCTTGGGTCTATCAGGGCAGCACAAGTTTGAGGTGGGGACAACTTCGGTGTGGGGTCCATCCTTCGATATAAGGATTCTTTGCAGTCAGGGCCAGGGGCCCCTGGGCACATCCTTTTTCCATTTTCCCTGGGAAAGAAAACTCAGCAGTCCAGGTTCCTGATGTCAGTTTGTAGGGCTCCCTTGGGTCTATCAGGGCAGCACAAGTTTGAGGTGGGGACAACTTCGGTGTGGGGTCTATCCTTCGATATAAGGATTTTTTGCAGTCAGGGCCAGGGGCCCCCGGACACATCCTTTTTCCATTTTCCCTGGGAAAGAAAACTCAGCAGTCCAGGTTCCTGATGTCAGTTTGTAGGGCTCCCTTCGGTCTATCAGGGCAGCACAAGTTTGAGGTGGGGACAACTTCGGTGTGGGGTCCATCCTTCGATATAAGGATTTTTTGCAGTGAGGTCCCTGTCCAGTGCCAGGGGCCCCTGGGCACATCCTTTTTCCATTTTCCCTGGGAAAGAAAACTCAGCAGTCCAGGTTCCTGATGTCAGTTTGTAGGGCTCCCTTGGGTCTATCAGGGCAGCACAAGTTTGAGGTGGGGACAACTTCGGTGTGGGGTCCATCCTTCGATATAAGGATTTTTTGCAGTCAGGGCCAGGGGCCCCTGGGCACATCCTTTTTCCATTTTCCCTGGGAAAGAAAACTCAGCAGTCCAGGTTCCTGATGTCAGTTTGTAGGGCTCCCTTGGGTCTATCAGGGCAGCACAAGTTTGAGGTGGGGACAACTTCGGTGTGGGGTCCATCCTTCGATATAAGGATTTTTTGCAGTCAGGGCCAGGGGCCCCCGGGCACATCCTTTTTCCATTTTCCCTGGGAAAGAAAACTCAGCAGTCCAGGTTCCTGATGTCAGTTTGTAGGGCTCCCTTGGGTCTATCAGGGCAGCACAAGTTTGAGGTGGGGACAACTTTGGTGTGGGGTCCATCCTTCGATATAAGGATTTTTTGCAGTCAGGGCCAGGGGCCCCTGGGCACATCCTTTGGCCATTTTCCCTGGGAAAGAAAACTCAGCAGTCCAGGTTCCTGATGTCAGTTTGTAGGGCTCCCTTGGGTCTATCAGGGCAGCACAAGTTTGAGGTGGGGACAACTTCGGTGTGGGGTCCATCCTTCGATATAAGGATTTTTTGCTGTCAGGGCCAGGGCCCCCCGGGCACACCCTTTTTCCATTTTCCCTGGGAAAGAAAACTCAGCAGTCCAGGTTCCTGATGTCAGTTTGTAGGGCTCCCTTGGGTCTATCAGGGCAGCACAAGTTTGAGGTGGGGACAACTTCGGTGTGGGGTCCATCCTTCGATATATGGATTCTTTGCAGCCTGGACCAGGGGCCCCCGGGCACATCCTTTTTCCATTTTCCCTGGGAAAGAAAACTCAGCAGTCCAGGTTCCTGATGTCAGTTTGTAGGGCTCCCTTGGGTCTATCAGGGCAGCACAAGTTTGAGGTGGGGACAACTTCGGTGTGGGGTCCATCCTTCGATATAAGGATTCTTTGCAGCCTGGACCAGGGGCCCCCGGGCACATCCTTTTTCCATTTTCCCTGGGAAAGAAAACTCAGCAGTCCAGGTTCCTGATGTCAGTTTGTAGGGTTCCCTTGGGTCTATCAGGGCAGCACAAGTTTGAGGTGGGGACAACTTCGGTGTGGGGTCCATCCTTCAATATAAGGATTTTTTGCAGTCAGGGCCAGGGGCCCCCGGGCACATCCTTTTTCCATTTTCCCTGGGAAAGAAAACTCAGCAGTCCAGGTTCCTGATGTCAGTTTGTAGGGCTCCCTTGGGTCTATCAGGGCAGCACAAGTTTGAGGTGGGGACAACTTCGGTGTGGGGTCCATCCTTCGATATAAGGATTTTTTGCTGTCAGGGCCAGGGCCCCCCGGGCACATCCTTTTTCCATTTTCCCTGGGAAAGAAAACTCAGCAGTCCAGGTTCCTGATGTCAGTTTGTAGGGCTCCCTTGGGTCTTTCAGGGCAGCACAAGTTTGAGGTGGGGACAACATCGCTCTGGGGTCCATCCTTCGATATAAGGATTCTTTGCAGTCAGGGCCAGGGGCCCCCGGGCACATCCTTTTTCCATTTTCCCTGGGAAAGAAAACTCAGCAGTCCAGGTTCCTGATGTCAGTTTGTAGGGCTCCCTTGGGTCTATCAGGGCAGCACAAATTTGAGGAGGGGACAACTTCGGTGTGGGGTCCATCCTTCGATATAAGGATTTTTTGCAGTGAGGTCCCTGCCCAGTGCCAGGGGCCCCTGGGCACATCCTTTGGCCATTTTCCCTGGGAAAGAAAACTCAGCAGTCCAGGTTCCTGATGTCAGTTTGTAGGGCTCCCTTGGGTCTATCAGGGCAGCACAAGTTTGAGGTGGGCACAACTTTCGTGTGGGCTCCATCCTTCGATATAATGATTTTTTGCAGTCCAGGCCAGGGGCCCCTGGGCACATCCTTTTTCCATTTTCCCTGGGAAAGAAAACTCAGCAGTCCAAGTTCCTGATGTCAGTTTGTAGGGCTCCCTTGGGTCTATCAGGGCAGCACAAGTTTGAGGTGGGGACAACATCGGTCTGGGGTCCATCCTTCGATATAAGGATTCTTTGCAGTCAGGGCCAGGGGCCCCCGGGCACATCCTTTTTCCATTTTCCCTGGGAAAGAAAACTCAGCAGTCCAGGTTCCTGATGTCAGTTTGTAGGGCTCCCTTGGGTCTATCAGGGCAGCACAAGTTTGAGGTGGGGACAACTTCGGTGTGGGGTCCATCCTTCGATATAAGGATTTTTTGCAGTCAGGGCCAGGGGCCCCCGGGCACATCCTTTTTCCATTTTCCGTGGGAAAGAAAACTCAGCAGTCCAGGTTCCTGATGTCAGTTTGTAGGGCTCCCTTGGGTCTATCAGGGCAGCACAAGTTTGAGGTGGGGACAACTTTGGTGTGGGGTCCATCCTTCGATATAAGGATTCTTTGCAGTCAGGGCCAGGGGCCCCTGGGCACATCCTTTTTCCATTTTCCCTGGGAAAGAAAACTCAGCAGTCCAGGTTCCTGATGTCAGTTTGTAGGGCTCCCTTGGGTCTATCAGGGCAGCACAAGTTTGAGGTGGGGACAACTTCGGTGTGGGGTCCATCCTTCGATATAAGGATTTTTTGCAGTCAGGGCCAGGGGCCCCTGGGCACATCCTTTTTCCATTTTCCCTGGGAAAGAAAACTCAGCAGTCCAGGTTCCTGATGTCAGTTTGTAGGGCTCCCTTGGGTCTATCAGGGCAGCACAAGTTTGAGGTGGGGACAACTTCGGTGTGGGGTCCATCCTTCGATATAAGGATTTTTTGCAGTCAGGGCCAGGGGCCCCCGGGCACATGCTTTTTCCATTTTCCCTGGGAAAGAAAACTCAGCAGTCCAGGTTCCTGATGTCAGTTTGTAGGGCTCCCTTGGGTCTATCAGGGCAGCACAAGTTTGAGGTGGGGACAACTTCGGTGTGGGGTCCATCCTTCGATATAAGGAATTTTTGCAGTGAGGTCCCTGCCGAGTGCCAGGGGCCCCTGGGCACATCCTTTGGCCATTTTCCCTGGGAAAGAAAACTCAGCAGTCCAGGTTCCTGATGTCAGTTTGTAGGGTTCCCTTGGGTCTATCAGGGCAGCACAAGTTTGAGGTGGGGACAACTTCGGTGTGGGCACCATCCTTCGATATAATGATTTTTTGCAGTTCAGGCCAGGGGCCCCTGGGCACACCCTTTTTCCATTTTCCCTGGGAAAGAAAACTCAGCAGTCCAGGTTCCTGATGTCAGTTTGTAGGGCTCCCTTGGGTCTATCAGGGCAGCACAAGTTTGAGGTGGGGACAACTTCGGTGTGGGGTCCATTCTTCGATATAAGGATTCTTTGCAGTCTGGACCAGGGGCCCCCGGGCACATCCTTTTTCCATTTTCCCTGGGAAAGAAAACTCAGCAGTCCAGGTTCCTGATGTCAGTTAGTAGGGCTCCCTTGGGTCTATCAGGGCAGCACAAGTTAGAGGTGGGGACAACATCGCTCTGGGGTCCATCCTTCGATATAAGGATTCTTTGCAGTCAGGGCCAGGGGCCCCCGGGCACATCCTTTTTCCATTTTCCCTGGGAAAGAAAACTCAGCAGTCCAGGTTCCTGATGTCAGTTTGTAGGGCTCCCTTGGGTCTATCAGGGCAGCACAAGTTTGAGGTGGGCACAACTTTCGTGTGGGCTCCATCCTTCGATATAATGATTTTTTGCAGTCCAGGCCAGGGGCCCCTGGGCACATCCTTTTTCCATTTTCCCTAGGAAAGAAAACTCAGCAGTCCAGGTTCCTGATGTCAGTTTGTAGGGCTCCCTTGGGTCTATCAGGGCAGCACAAGTTTGAGGTGGGGACAACTTCGGTGTGGGGTCTATCCTTCGATATAAGGATTTTTTGCAGTCAGGGCCAGGGGCCCCCGGACACATCCTTTTTCCATTTTCCCTGGGAAAGAAAACTCAGCAGTCCAGGTTCCTGATGTCAGTTTGTAGGGCTCCCTTCGGTCTATCAGGGCAGCACAAGTTTGAGGTGGGGACAACTTCGGTGTGGGGTCCATCCTTCAATATAAGGATTTTTTGCAGTCAGGGCCAGGGGCCCCTGGGCACATCCTTTTTCCATTTTCCCTGGGAAAGAAAACTCAGCAGTCCAGGTTCCTGATGTCAGTTTGTAGGGCTCCCTTGGGTCTATCAGGGCAGCACAAGTTTGAGGTGGGGACAACTTCGGTGTGGGGTGCATCCTTCGATATAAGGATTTTTTGCAGTCAGGGGCATGGGCCCCTGGGCACATCCTTTTTCCATTTTCCCTGGGAAAGAAAACTCAGCAGTCCAGGTTCCTGATGTCAGTTTGTAGGGCTCCCTTGGGTCTATCAGGGCAGCACAAGTTTGAGGTGGGGACAACTTCGGTGTGGGGTCCATCCTTCGATATAAGGATTCTTTGAAAGTCTGGACCAGGGGCCCCCGGGCACATCCTTTTTCCATTTTCCCTGGGAAAGAAAACTCAGCAGTCCAGGTTCCTGATGTCAGTTTGTAGGGTTCCCTTGGGTCTATCAGGGCAGCACAAGTTTGAGGTGGGGACAACTTCGGTGTGGGGGCCATCCTTCGATATAAGGATTTTTTGCAGTCAGGGCCAGGGGCCCCCGGGCACATCCTTTGGCCATTTTCCCTGGGAAAGAAAAGTCAGCAGTCCAGGTTCCTGATGTCAGTTTGTAGGGCTCCCTTGGGTCTATCAGGGCAGCACAAGTTTGAGGTGGGGACAACTTCGGTGTGGGGTCCATCCTTCAATATAAGGATTCTTTGCACTGAGGCCCCTTCCCAGGGCCAGGGGCCCCTGGGCACATCCTTTTTCCATTTTCCCTGGGAAAGAAAACTCAGCAGTCCAGGTTGCTGATGTCAGTTTGTAGGGCTCCCTTGGGTCTATCAGGGAAGCACAAGTTTGAGGTGGGGACAACTTCGGTCTGGGGTCCATCCTTCGATATAAGGATTCTTTGCAGTCAGGGCCAGGGGCCCCCGGGCACATCCTTTTTCCATTTTTCCTGGGAAAGAAAACTCACCAGTCCAGGTTCCTGATGTCAGTTTGTAGGGCTCCCTTGGGTCTATCAGGGCAGCGCAAGTTTGAGGTGGGGACAACTTCGGTGTGGGGTCCATCCTTCGATATAAGGATTTTTTGCAGTCAGGGCCAGGGGCCCCCGGGCACATCCTTTTTCCATTTTCCCTGGGAAAGAAAACTCAGCAGTCCAGGTTCCTGATGTCAGTTTGTAGGGCTCCCTTGGGTCTATCAGGGCAGCACAAGTTAGAGGTGGGGACAACTTCGGTCTGGGGTCCATCCTTCGATATAAGGATTCTTTGCAGTCAGGGCCAGGGGCCCCCGGGCACATCCTTTTTCCATTTTCCCTGGGAAAGAAAACTCAGCAGTCCAGGTTCCTGATGTCAGTTTGTAGGGCTCCCTTGGGTCTTTCAGGGCAGCACAAGTCTGAGGTGGGGACAACTTCGGTGTGGGGTCCATCCTTCGATATAAGGATTTTTTGCAGTCAGGGCCAGGGGCCCCTGTGCACATCCTTTTTCCATTTTCCCTGGGAAAGAAAACTCAGCAGTCCAGGTTCCTGATGTCAGTTTGTAGGGCTCCCTTGGGTCTATCAGGGCAGCACAAGTTTGAGGTGGGGACAACTTCGGTGTGGGGTCCATCCTTCGATATAAGGATTTTTTGCAGTGAGGTCCCTGCCCAGTGCCAGGGGCCCCTGGGCACATCCTTTTTCCATTTTCCCTGGGAAAGAAAACTCAGCAGTCCAGGTTCCTGATGTCAGTTTGTAGGGCTCCCTTGGGTCTATCAGGGCAGCACAAGTTTGAGGTGGGGACAACATCGGTCTGGGGTCCATCCTTCGATATAAGGATTCTTTGCAGTCAGGGCCAGGGGCCCCCGGGCACATCCTTTTTCCATTTTCCCTGGGAAAGAAAACTCAGCAGTCCAGGTTCCTGATGTCAGTTTGTAGGGCTCCCTTGGGTCTATCAGGGCAGCACAAGTTTGAGGTGGGGACAACTTCGGTGTGGGGTCCATCCTTCGATATAAGGATTTTTTGCAGTCAGGGCCAGGGGCCCCTGGGCACATCCTTTTTCCATTTTCCCTGGGAAAGAAAACTCAGCAGTCCAGGTTCCTGATGTCAGTTTGTAGGGCTCCCTTGGGTCTATCAGGGCAGCACAAGTTTGAGGTGGGGACAACTTCGGTGTGGGGTCCATCCTTCGATATAAGGATTTTTTGCAGTCAGGGCCAGGGGCCCCCGGGCACATCCTTTTTCCATTTTCCCTGGGAAAGAAAACTCAGCAGTCCAGGTTCCTGATGTCAGTTTGTAGGGCTCCCTTGGGTCTATCAGGGCAGCACAAGTTTGAGGTGGGGACAACTTTGGTGTGGGGTCCATCCTTCGATATAAGGATTCTTTGCAGTCAGGGCCAGGGGCCCCTGGGCACATCCTTTGGCCATTTTCCCTGGGAAAGAAAACTCAGCAGTCCAGGTTCCTGATGTCAGTTTGTAGGGCTCCCTTCGGTCTATCAGGGCAGCACAAGTTTGAGGTGGGGACAACTTCGGTGTGGGGTCCATCCTTCGATATAAGGATTTTTTGCAGTCATGGCCAGGGCCCCCCGGGCACATCCTTTTTCCATTTTCCCTGGGAAAGAAAACTCAGCAGTCCAGGTTCCTGATGTCAGTTTGTAGGGCTCCCTTGGGTCTATCAGGGCAGCACAAGTTAGAGGTGGGGACAACTTCGGTGTGGGGTCCATCCTTCGATATAAGGATTCTTTGCAGCCTGGACCAGGGGCCCCCGGGCACATCCTTTTTCCATTTTCCCTGGGAAAGAAAACTCAGCAGTCCAGGTTCCTGATGTCAGTTTGTAGGGTTCCCTTGGGTCTATCAGGGCAGCACAAGTTTGAGGTGGGGACAACTTCGGTGTGGGGTCCATCCTTCGATATAAGGATTTTTTGCAGTCAGGGCCAGGGGCCCCCGGGCACATCCTTTTTCCATTTTCCCTGGGAAAGAAAACTCAGCAGTCCAGGTTCCTGATGTCAGTTTGTAGGGCTCCCTTGGGTCTATCAGGGCAGCACAAGTTTGAGGTGGGGACAACTTCAGTGTGGGGTCCATCCTTCGATATAAGGAATTTTTGCAGTGAGGTCCCTGCCCAGTGCCAGGGGCCCCCGGGCACATCCTTTGGCCATTTTCCCTGGGAAAGAAAACTCAGCAGTCCAGGTTCCTGATGTCAGTTTGTAGGGCTCCCTTGGGTCTATCAGGGCAGCACAAGTTTGAGGTGGGCACAACTTCGGTGTGGGGTGCATCCTTCGATATAAGGATTTTTTGCAGTCAGGGGCATGGGCCCCTGGGCACATCCTTTTTCCATTTTCCCTGGGAAAGAAAACTCAGCAGTCCAGGTTCCTGATGTCAGTTTGTAGGGCTCCCTTGGGTCTATCAGGGCAGCACAAGTTTGAGGTGGGGACAACTTCGGTGTGGGGTCCATCCTTCGATATAAGGATTCTTTGCAGTCTGGACCAGGGGCCCCCGGGCACATCCTTTTTCCATTTTCCCTGGGAAAGAAAACTCAGCAGTCCAGGTTCCTGATGTCAGTTTGTAGGGTTCCCTTGGGTCTATCAGGGCAGCACAAGTTTGAGGTGGGGACAACTTCGGTGTGGGGTCCATCCTTCGATATAAGGATTTTTTGCAGTCAGGGCCAGGGGCCCCCGGGCACATCCTTTTTCCATTTTCCCTGGGAAAGAAAACTCAGCAGTCCAGGTTCCTGATGTCAGTTTGTAGGGCTCCCTTGGGTCTATCAGGGCAGCACAAGTTTGAGGTGGGCACAACTTTCGTGTGGGGTGCATCCTCTGATATAAGGATTTTTTGCAGTCAGGGGCATGGGCCCCTGGGCACATCCTTTGGACATTTTCCCTGGGAAAGAAAACTCAGCAGTCCAGGTTCCTGATGTCAGTTTGTAGGGCTCCCTTGGGTGTATCAGGGCAGCACAAGTTTGAGGTGGGGACAACTTCGGTGTGGGGTCCATCCTTCGATATAAGGATTTTTTGCAGTCAGGGCCAGGGGCCCCTGGGCACATCCTTTTTCCATTTTCCCTGGGAAAGAAAACTCAGCAGTCCAGGTTCCTGATGTCAGTTTGTAGGGCTCCCTTGGGTCTATCAGGGCAGCACAAGTTTGAGGTGGGGACAACTTCGGTGTGGGGTCCATCCTTCGATATAAGGATTCTTTGCAGTCAGGGCCAGGGGCCCCCGGGCACATCCTTTGGCCATTTTCCCTGGGAAAGAAAACTCAGCAGTCCAGGTTCCTGATGTCAGTTTGTAGCGTTCCCTTGGGTCTATCTGGGCAGCACAAGTTTGAGGTGGGGACAACTTCGGTGTGGGGTCCATCCTTCGATATAAGGATTCTTTGCAGTCTGGACCAGGGGCCCCCGGGCACATCCTTTTTCCATTTTCCCTGGGAAAGAAAACTCAGCAGTCCAGGTTCCTGATGTCAGTTTGTAGGGCTCCCTTGCGTCTATCAGGGCAGCACAAGTTTGAGGTGGGGACAACTTCGGTGTGGGGTCCATCCTTCGATATTTGGATTTTTTGCAGTCAGGGCCAGGGGCCCCCGGGCACATCCTTTGGCCATTTTCCCTGGGAAAGAAAACTCAGCAGTCCAGGTTCCTGATGTCAGTTTGTAGGGCTCCCTTGGGTCTATCAGGGCAGCACAAGTTTGAGGTGGGCACAACTTTCGTGTGGGCTCCATCCTTCGATATAATGATTTTTTGCAGTCCAGGCCAGGGGCCCCTGGGCACATCCTTTTTCCATTTTCCCTGGGAAAGAAAACTCAGCAGTCCAGGTTCCTGATGTCAGTTTGTAGGGCTCCCTTGGGTCTATCAGGGCAGCACAAGTTTGAGGTGGGGACAACTTCGATGTGGGGTCTATCCTTCGATATATGGATCCTTTGCAGTCAGGGCCAGGGGCCCCCGGACACATCCTTTTTCCATTTTCCCTGGGAAAGAAAACTCAGCAGTCCAGGTTCCTGATGTCAGTTTGTAGGGCTCCCTTGGGTCTATCAGGGCAGCACAAGTTTGAGGTGGGGACAACTTCGGTGTGGGGTGCATCCTCCGATATAAGGATTTTTTGCAGTCAGGGCCAGGGGCCCCTGGGCACATCCTTTGGCCATTTTCCCTGGGAAAGAAAACTCAGCAGTCCAGGTTCCTGATGTCAGTTTATAGGGCTCCCTTGGGTCTATCAGGGCAGCACAAGTTTGAGGTGGGGACAACTTCGGTGTGGGGTCCATCCTTCGATATAAGGATTTTTTGCAGTCAGGGCCAGGGGCCCCCGGGCACATCCTTTGGCCATTTTCCCTGGGAAAGAAAACTCAGCAGTCCAGGTTCCTGATGTCAGTTTGTAGGGCTCCCTTTGGTCTATCAGGGCAGCAAAAGTTTGGGTGGGGACAACTTCGGTCTCGGGTCCATCCTTCGATATAAGGATTTTTTGCAGTCAGGGCCAGGGGCCCCTGGGCACATCCTTTTTCCATTTTCCCTGGGAAAGAAAACTCAGCAGTCCAGGTTCCTGATGTCAGTTTGTAGGGCTCCCTTGGGTCTTTCAGGGCAGCACAAGTTTGAGGTGGGGACAACTTCGGTGTGGGGTCCATCCTTCGATATAAGGATTTTTTGCAGTGAGGTCCCTGCCCAGTGCCAGGGGCCCCTGGGCACATCCTTTGGACATTTTCCCTGGGAAAGAAAACTCAGCAGTCCAGGTTCCTGATGTCAGTTTGTAGGGCTCCCTTGGGTGTATCAGGGCAGCACAAGTTTGAGGTGGGGACAACTTCGGTGTGGGGTCCATCCTTCGATATAAGGATTTTTTGCAGTCAGGGCCAGGGGCCCCTGGGCACATCCTTTTTCCATTTTCCCTGGGAAAGAAAACTCAGCAGTCCAGGTTCCTGATGTCAGTTTGTAGGGCTCCCTTGGGTCTATCAGGGCAGCACAAGTTTGAGGTGGGGACAACTTCGGTGTGGGGTCCATCCTTCGATATAAGGATTTTTTGCAGTCAGGGCCAGGGGCCCCCGGGCACATCCTTTGGCCATTTTCCCTGGGAAAGAAAACTCAGCAGTCCAGGTTCCTGATGTCAGTTTGTAGGGCTCCCTTGGGTCTATCAGGGCAGCACAAGTTTGAGGTGGGGACAACTTCGGTGTGGGGTCCATCCTTCGATATAAGGATTTTTTGCAGTGAGGTCCCTGCCCAGTGCCAGGGGCCCCTGGGCACATCCTTTGGCCATTTTCCCTGGGAAAGAAAACTCAGCAGTCCAGGTTCCTGATGTCAGTTTGTAGGGCTCCCTTGGGTCTATCAGGGCAGCACAAGTTTGAGGTGGGGACAACTTCGGTGTGGGGTGCATCTTTCGATATAAGGATTTTTTGCAGTCAGGGCCAGGGGCCCCTGGGCACATCCTTTTTCCATTTTCCCTGGGAAAGAAAACTCAGCAGTCCAGGTTCCTGATGTCAGTTTGTAGGGTTCCCTTGGGTCTATCAGGGCAGCACAAGTTTGAGGTGGGGACAACTTCGGTGTGGGGTCCATCCTTCGACATAAGGATTTTTTGCAGTCAGGGCCAGGGGCCCCCGGGCACATCCTTTGGCCATTTTCCCTGGGAAAGAAAACTCAGCAGTCCAGGTTCCTGATGTCAGTTTGTAGGGCTCCCTTGGGTCTATCAGGGCAGCACAAGTTTGAGGTGGGGACAACTTCGGTGTGGGGTCCATCCTTCAATATAAGGATTCTTTGCAGTGAGGCCCCTGCCCAGGGCCAGGGGCCCCTGGGCACATCCTTTTTCCATTTTCCCTGGGAAAGAAAACTCAGCAGTCCAGGTTCCTGATGTCAGTTTGTAGGGCTCCCTTGGGTCTATCAGGGCAGCACAAGTTTGAGGTGGGGACAACTTCGATCTGGGGTCCATCCTTCGATATAAGGATTTTTTGCAGTCAGGGCCAGGGGCCCCCGGGCACATCCTTTTTCCATTTTTCCTGGGAAAGAAAACTCACCAGTCCAGGTTCCTGATGTCAGTTTGTAGGGCTCCCTTGGGTCTATCAGGGCAGCGCAAGTTTGAGGTGGGGACAACTTCGGTGTGGGGTCCATCCTTCAATATAAGGATTTTTTGCAGTCAGGGCCAGGGGCCCCCGGGCACATCCTTTGGCCATTTTCCCTGGATAAGAAAACTCAGCAGTCCAGGTTCCTGATGTCAGTTTGTAGGGCTCCCTTGGGTCTATCAGGGCAGCACAAGTTTGAGGTGGGGACAATTTCGGTGTGGGGTCCATTCTTCGATATAAGGATTTTTTGCAGTGAGGACCCTGCCCAGTGCCAGGGGCCCCTGGGCACATCCTTTGGCCATTTTCCCTGGGAAAGAAAACTCAGCAGTCCAGGTTCCTGATGTCAGTTTGTAGGGCTCCCTTGGGTCTATCAGGGCAGCACAAGTTAGAGGTGGGGACAACTTCGGTCTGGGGTCCATCCTTCGATATAAGGATTTTTTGCAGTCAGGGCCAGGGGCCCCCGGGCACATCCTTTTTCCATTTTCCCTGGGGAAGAAAACTCAGCAGTCCAGGTTCCTGATGTCAGTTTGTAGGGCTCCCTTGGGTCTTTCACGGCAGCACAAATCTGAGGTGGGGACAACTTCGGTGTGGGGTCCATCCTTCGATATAAGGATTTTTTGCAGTCAGGGCCAGGGGCCCCTGGGCACATCCTTTTTCCATTTTCCCTGGGAAAGAAAACTCAGCAGTCCAGGTTCCTGATGTCAGTTTGTAGGGCTCCCTTGGGTCTATCAGGGCAGCACAAGTTTGAGGTGGGGACAACTTCGGTGTGGGGTCCATCCTTCGATATAAGGATTTTTTGCAGTGAGGTCCCTGCCCAGTGTCAGGGGCCCCTGGGCACATCCTTTTTCCATTTTCCCTGGGAAAGAAAACTCAGCAGTCCAGGTTCCTGATGTCAGTTTGTAGGGCTCCCTTGGGTCTATCAGGGCAGCACAAGTTTGAGGTGGGCACAACTTTCGTGTGGGCTCCATCCTTCGATATAAGGATTTTTTGCAGTCCAGGCCAGGGGCCCCTGGGCACATCCTTTTTCCATTTTCCCTGGGAAAGAAAACTCAGTAGTCCAGGTTCCTGATGTCAGTTTGTAGGGCTCCCTTGGGTCTATCAGGGCAGCACAAGTTTGAGGTGGGGACAACATCGGTCTGGGGTCCATCCTTCGATATAAGGATTCTTTGCAGTCAGGGCCAGGGGCCCCCGGGCACATCCTTTTTCCATTTTCCCTGGGAAAGAAAACTCAGCAGTCCAGGTTCCTGATGTCAGTTTGTAGGGCTCCCTTGGGTCTATCAGGGCAGCACAAGTTTGAGGTGGGGACAACTTCGGTGTGGGGTCCATCCTTCGATATAAGGATTTTTTGCAGTCAGGGCCAGGGGCCCCTGGGCACATCCTTTTTCCATTTTCCCTGGGAAAGAAAACTCAGCAGTCCAGGTTGCTGATGTCAGTTTGTAGGGCTCCCTTGGGTCTATCAGGGCAGCACAAGTTTGAGGTGGGGACAACTTCGGCCTGGGGTCCATCCTTCGATATAAGGATTTTTTGCAGTCAGGGCCAGGGGCCCCTGGGCACATCCTTTGGCCATTTTCCCTGGGAAAGAAAACTCAGCAGTCCAGGTTCCTGATGTCAGTTTGTAGGGCTCCCTTGGGTCTATCAGGGCAGCACAAGTTTGAGGCTGGCACAACTTTCGTGTGGGCTCCATCCTTCGATATAAGGATTTTTTGCAGTCAGGGCCAGGGGCCCCTGGGCACATCCTTTTTCCATTTTCCCTGGGAAAGAAAACTCAGCAGTCCAGGTTCCTGATGTCAGTTTGTAGGGCTCCCTTGGGTCTATCAGGGCAGCACAAGTTTGAGGTGGGGACAACTTCGGTGTGGGGTCCATCCTTCGATATAAGGATTTTTTGCAGTGAGGTCCCTGCCCAGTGCCAGGGGCCCCTGGGCACATCCTTTGGCCATTTTCCCTGGGAAAGAAAACTCAGCAGTCCAGGTTCCTGATGTAAGTTTATAAAGCTCCCTTGGGTCTATCAGGGCAGCACAAGTTTGAGGTGGGGACAACTTCGGTGTGGGGTCCATCCTTCGATATAAGGATTTTTTGCAGTCAGGGCCAGGGGCCCCCGGGCACATCCTTTGGCCATTTTCCCTGGGAAAGAAAACTCAGCAGTCCAGGTTCCTGATGTCAGTTTGTAGGGCTCTCTTTGGTCTATCAGGGCAGCAAAAGTTTGGGTGGGGACAACTTCGGTCTCGGGTCCATCCTTCGATATAAGGATTTTTTGCAGTCAGGGCCAGGGGCCCCTGGGCACATCCTTTTTCCATTTTCCCTGGGAAAGAAAACTCAGCAGTCCAGGTTCCTGATGTCAGTTTGTAGGGCTCCCTTGGGTCTTTCAGGGCAGCACAAGTTTGAGGTGGGGACAACTTCGGTGTGGGGTCCATCCTTCGATATAAGGATTTTTTGCAGTCAGGGCCAGGGGCCCCCGGGCACATCCTTTGGCCATTTTCCCTGGGAAAGAAAACTCAGCAGTCCAGGTTCCTGATGTCAGTTTGTAGGGCTCCCTTGGGTCTATCAGGGCAGCACAAGTTTGAGGTGGGGACAACTTCGGTGTGGGCTCCATCCTTCGATATAAGGATTTTTTGCAGTGAGGTCCCTGCCCAGTGCCAGGGGCCCCTGGGCACATCCTTTGGCCATTTTCCCTGGGAAAGAAAACTCAGCAGTCCAGGTTCCTGATGTCAGTTTATAGGGCTCCCTTGGGTCTATCAGGGCAGCACAAGTTTGAGGTGGGGACAACTTCGGTGTGGGGTCCATCCTTCGATATAAGGATTTTTTGCAGTCAGGGCCAGGGGCCCCCGGGCACATCCTTTGGCCATTTTCCCTGGGAAAGAAAACTCAGCAGTCCAGGTTCCTGATGTCAGTTTGTAGGGCTCCCTTTGGTCTATCAGGGCAGCAAAAGTTTGGGTGGGGACAACTTCGGTCTCGGGTCCATCCTTCGATATAAGGATTTTTTGCAGTCAGGGCCAGGGGCCCCTGGGCACATCCTTTTTCCATTTTCCCTGGGAAAGAAAACTCAGCAGTCCAGGTTCCTGATGTCAGTTTGTAGGGCTCCCTTGGGTCTTTCAGGGCAGCACAAGTTTGAGGTGGGGACAACTTCGGTGTGGGGTCCATCCTTCGATATAAGGATTTTTTGCAGTGAGGTCCCTGCCCAGTGCCAGGGGCCCCTGGGCACATCCTTTGGCCATTTTCCCTGGGAAAGAAAACTCAGCAGTCCAGGTTCCTGATGTCAGTTTGTAGGGCTCCCTTGGGTCTATCAGGGCAGCACGAGTTTGAGGTGGGGACAACTTCGGTGTGGGGTCCATCTTTCGATATAAGGATTTTTTGCAGTCAGGGCCAGGGGCCCCCGGGCACATCCTTTGGCCATTTTCCCTGGGAAAGAAAACTCAGCAGTCCAGTTTCCTGATGTCAGTTTGTAGGGCTCCCTTTGGTCTATCAGGGCAGCGCAAGTTTGAGGTGGGGACAACTTCGGTCTCGGGTCCATCCTTCGATATAAGGATTTTTTGCAGTCAGGGCCAGGGGCCCCTGGGCACATCCTTTTTCCATTTTCCCTGGGAAAGAAAACTCAGCAGTCCAGGTTCCTGATGTCAGTTTGTAGGGCTCCCTTGGGTCTTTCAGGGCAGCACAAGTTTGAGGTGGGGACAACTTCGGTGTGGGGTCCATCCTTCGATATAAGGATTTTTTGCAGTCAGGGCCAGGGGCCCCTGGGCACATCCTTTTTCCATTTTCCCTGGGAAAGAAAACTCAGCAGTCCAGGTTCCTGATGTCAGTTTTTAGGGCTCCCTTGGGTGTATCAGGGCAGCACAAGTTTGAGGTGGGGACAACTTCGGTGTGGGGTCCATCCTTCGATATAAGGATTTTTTGCAGTCAGGGCCAGGGGCCCCTGGGCACATCCTTTTTCCATTTTCCCTGGGAAAGAAAACTCAGCAGTCCAGGTTCCTGATGTCAGTTTGTAGGGCTCCCTTGGGTCTATCAGGGCAGCACAAGTTTGAGGTGGGGACAACTTCGGTGTGGGGTCCATCCTTCGATATAAGGATTCTTTGCAGTCTGGACCAGGGGCCCCCGGGCACATCCTTTTTCCATTTTCCCTGGGAAAGAAAACTCAGCAGTCCAGGTTCCTGATGTCAGTTTGTAGGGCTCACTTGGGTCTATCAGGGCAGCACAAGTTTGAGGTGGGGACAACTTCGGTGTGGGGTCCATCCTTCGATATAAGGATTTTTTGCAGTCAGGGCCAGGGGCCCCCGGGCACATCCTTTTTCCATTTTCCCTGGGAAAGAAAACTCAGCAGTCCAGGTTCCTGATGTCAGTTTGTAGGGCTCCCTTGGGTCTATCAGGGCAGCACAAGTTTGAGGTGGGGACAACTTCGGTGTGGGGTCCATCCTTCGATATAAGGATTTTTTGCAGTGAGGTCCCTGCCCAGTGCCAGGGGCCCCTGGGCACATCCTTTGGCCATTTTCCCTGGGAAAGAAAACTCAGCAGTCCAGGTTCCTGATGTCAATTTGTAGGGCTCCCTTGGGTCTATCAGGGCAGCACAAGTTTGAGGTGGGGACAACTTCGGTGTGGGGTCCATCCTTCGATATAAGGATTTTTTGCAGTCAGGGCCAGGGGCCCCCGGGCACATCCTTTGGCCATTTTCCCTGGGAAAGAAAACTCAGCAGTCCAGGTTCCTGATGTCAGTTTGTAGGGCTCCCTTTGGTCTATCAGGGCAGCAAAAGTTTGGGTGGGGACAACTTCGGTCTCGGGTCCATCCTTCGATATAAGGATTTTTTGCAGTCAGGGCCAGGGGCCCCTGGGCACATCCTTTTTCCATTTTCCCTGGGAAAGAAAACTCAGCAGTCCAGGTTCCTGATGTCAGTTTGTAGGGCTCCCTTGGGTCTTTCAGGGCAGCACAAGTTTGAGGTGGGGACAACTTCGGTGTGGGGTCCATCCTTCGATATAAGGATTTTTTGCAGTCAGGGCCAGGGGCCCCTGGGCTCATCCTTTTTCCATTTTCCCTGGGAAAGAAAACTCAGCAGTCCAGGTTCCTGATGTCAGTTTTTAGGGCTCCCTTGGGTGTATCAGGGCAGCACAAGTTTGAGGTGGGGACAACTTCGGTGTGGGGTCCATCCTTCGATATAAGGATTTTTTGCAGTGAGGTCCCTGCCCAGTGCCAGGGGCCCCTGGGCACATCCTTTGGCCATTTTCCCTGGGAAAGAAAACTCAGCAGTCCAGGTTCCTGATGTCAGTTTGTAGGGCTCCCTTGGGTCTATCAGGGCAGCACAAGTTTGAGGTGGGCACAACTTTCGTGTGGGCTCCATCCTTCGATATAATGATTTTTTGCAGTCCAGGCCAGGGGCCCCTGGGCACATCCTTTTTCCATTTTCCCTGGGAGAGGAAACTCAGCAGTCCAAGTTCCTGATGTCAGTTTGTAGGGCTCCCTTGGGTCTATCAGGGCAGCACAAGTTTGAGGTGGGGACAACTTCGGTGTGGGGTCCATCCTTCGATATAAGGATTCTTTGCAGTCAGGGCCAGGGGCCCCCGGGCACATCCTTTTTCCATTTTCCCTGGGAAAGAAAACTCAGCAGTCCAGGTTCCTGATGTCAGTTTGTAGGGCTCCCTTGGGTCTATCAGGGCAGCACAAGTTTGAGGTGGGGACAACTTCGGTGTGGGGTCCATCCTTCGATATAAGGATTCTTTGCAGTCAGGGCCAGGGGCCCCTGGGCACATCCTTTTTCCATTTTCCCTGGGAAAGAAAACTCAGCAGTCCAGGTTCCTGATGTCAGTTTGTAGGGCTCCCTTGGGTCTATCAGGGCAGCACAAGTTCGAGGTGGGGACAACTTCGGTGTGGGGTCCATCCTTCGATATAAGGATTTTTTGCAGTCAGGGCCAGGGGCCCCCGGGCACATCCTTTTTCCATTTTCCCTGGGAAAGAAAACTCAGCAGTCCAGGTTCCTGATGTCAGTTTGTAGTGCTCCCTTGGGTCTATCAGGGCAGCACAAGTTTGAGGTGGGGACAACTTCGGTGTGGGGTCCATCCTTCGATATAAGGATTCTTTGCAGTCTGGACCAGGGGCCCCCGGGCACATCTTTTTTCCATTTTCCCTAGGAAAGAAAACTCAGCAGTCCAGGTTCCAGATGTCAGTTTGTAGGGCTCCCTTGGGTCTATCAGGGCAGCACAAGTTTGAGGTGGGGACAACTTCGGTGTGGGGTCCATCCTTCGATATAAGGATTTTTTGCAGTCAGGGCCAGGGGCCCCCGGGCACATCCTTTGGCCATTTTCCCTGGGAAAGAAAACTCAGCAGTCCAGGTTCCTGATGTCAGTTTGTAGGGCTCCCTTGGGTCTATCAGGGCAGCACAAGTTTGAGGTGGGGACAACTTCGGTGTGGGGTCCATCCTTCGATATAAGGATTTTTTGCAGTGAGGTCCCTGCCCAGTGCCAGGGGCCCCTGGGCACATCCTTTGGCCATTTTCCCTGGGAAAGAAAACTCAGCAGTCCAGGTTCCTGATGTCAGTTTGTAGGGCTCCCTTGGGTCTATCAGGGCAGCACAAGTTTGAGGTGGGGACAACTTCGGTGTGGGCTCCATCCTTCGTTATAATGATTTTTTGCAGTCCAGGCCAGGGGCCCCTGGGCACATCCTTTTTCCATTTTCCCTGGGAAAGAAAACTCAGCAGTCCAGGTTCCTGATGTCAGTTTGTAGGGCTCCCTTGGGTCTATCAGGGCAGCACAAGTTTGAGTTGGGGACAACATCGGTCTGGGGTCCATCCTTCGATATAAGGATTCTTTGCAGTCAGGGCCAGGGGCCCCCGGGCACATCCTTTTTCCATTTTCCCTGGGAAAGAAAACTCAGCAGTCCAGGTTCCTGATGTCAGTTTGTAGGGCTCCCTTGGGTCTATCAGGGCAGCACAAGTTTGAGTTGGGGACAACATCGGTCTGGGGTCCATCCTTCGATATAAGGATTCTTTGCAGTCAGGGCCAGGGGCCCCCGGGCACATCCTTTTTCCATTTTCCCTTGGAAAGAAAACTCAGCAGTCCAGGTTCCTGATGTCAGTTTGTAGGGCTCCCTTGGGTCTATCAGGGCAGCACAAGTTTGAGGTGGGGACAACTTCGGTGTGGGGTCCATCCTTCGATATAAGGATTTTTTGCAGTGAGGTCCCTGCCCAGTGCCAGGGGCCCCTGGGCACATCCTTTGGCCATTTTCCCTGGGAAAGAAAACTCAGCAGTCCAGGTTCCTGATGTCAGTTTGTAGGGCTCCCTTGGGTCTATCAGGGCAGCACAAGTTTGAGGTGGGGACAACTTCGGTGTGGGGTCCATCCTTCGATATAAGGATTTTTTGCAGTCAGGGCCAGGGGCCCCTGGGCACATCCTTTTTCCATTTTCCCTGGGAAAGAAAAGTCAGCAGTCCAGGTTCCTGATGTCAGTTTGTAGGGCTCCCTTGGGTCTATCAGGGCAGCACAAGTTTGAGGTGGGGACAACTTCGGTGTGGGGTCCATCCTTCAATATAAGGATTTTTTGCAGTCAGGGCCAGGGGCCCCCGGGCACATCCTTTTTCCATTTTCCCTGGGAAAGAAAACTCAGCAGTCCAGGTTCCTGATGTCAGTTTGTAGGGCTCCCTTGGGTCTATCAGGGCAGCACAAGTTTGAGGTGGGGACAACTTCGGTGTGGGGTCCATCCTTCGATATAACGATTTTTTGCTGTCAGGGCCAGGGCCCCCCGGGCACATCCTTTTGCCATTTTCCCTGGGAAAGAAAACTCAGCAGTCCAGGTTCCTGATGTCAGTTTGTAGTGCTCCCTTGGGTCTATCAGGGCAGCACAAGTTTGAGGTGGGGACAACTTCGGTGTGGGGTCCATCCTTCGATATAAGGATTTTTTGCAGTCCAGGCCAGGGGCCCCTGGGCACATCCTTTTTCCATTTTCCCTGGGAAAGAAAACTCAGCAGTCCAGGTTCCTGATGTCAGTTTGTAGGGCTCCCTTGGGTCTATCAGGGCAGCACAAGTTTGAGGTGGGGACAACTTCGGTGTGGGGTCCATCCTTCGATATTTGGATTTTTTGCAGTCAGGGCCAGGGGCCCCCGGGCACATCCTTTTTCCATTTTCCCTGGGAAAGAAAACTCAGCAGTCCAGGTTCCTGATGTCAGTTTGTAGGGCTCCCTTGGGTCTATCAGGGCAGCACAAGTTTGAGGTGGGGACAACTTCGGTGTGGGGTCCATCCTTTGATATAAGGATTTTTTGCAGTCAGGGCCAGGGGCCCCCGGGCACATCCTTTTGCCATTTTCCCTGGGAAAGAAAACTCAGCAGTCCAGGTTCCTGATGTCAGTTTGTAGGGCTCCCTTGGGTCTATCAGGGCAGCACAAGTTTGAGGTGGGGACAACTTCGGTGTGGGGTCCATCCTTCGATATAAGGATTTTTTGCAGTCAGGGCCAGGGGCCCCCGGGCACATCCTTTTTCCATTTTCCCTGGGAAAGAAAACTCAGCAGTCCAGGTTCCTGATGTCAGTTTGTAGGGCTCCCTTGGGTCTATCAGGGCAGCACAAGTTTGAGGTGGGGACAACTTCGGTGTGGGGTCCATCCTTCGATATAATGATTTTTTGCAGTCAGGGCCAGGGGCCCCTGGGCACATCCTTTTTCCATTTTCCCTGGGAAAGAAAACTCAGCAGTCCAGGTTCCTGATGTCAGTTTGTAGGGCTCCCTTGGGTGTATCAGGGCAGCACAAGTTTGAGGTGGGGACAACTTCGGTGTGGGGTCCATCCTTCGATATAAGGATTTTTTGCAGTCAGGGCCAGGGGCCCCTGGGCACATCCTTTTTCCATTTTCCCTGGGAAAGAAAACTCAGCAGTCCAGGTTCCTGATGTCAGTTTGTAGGGCTCCCTTGGGTCTATCAGGGCAGCACAAGTTTGAGGTGGGGACAACTTCGGTGTGGGCTCCATCCTTTGATATAAGGATTTTTTGCAGTCAGGGCCAGGGGCCCCTGGGCACATCCTTTGGCCATTTTCCCTGGGAAAGAAAACTCAGCAGTCCAGGTTCCTGATGTCAGTTTGTAGGGCTCCCTTGGGTCTATCAGGGCAGCACAAGTTTGAGGTGGGGACAACTTCGGTGTGGGGTCCATCCTTCGATATAAGGATTTTTTGCAGTGAGGTCCCTGCCCAGTGCCAGGGGCCCCTGGGCACATCCTTTGGCCATTTTCCCTGGGAAAGAAAACTCAGCAGTCCAGGTTCCTGATGTCAGTTTGTAGGGCTCCCTTGGGTCTATCAGGGCAGCACAAGTTTGAGGTGGGCACAACTTTCGTGTGGGCTCCATCCTTCGATATAATGATTTTTTGCAGTCCAGGCCAGGGGCCCCTGGGCACATCCTTTTTCCATTTTCCCTGGGAAAGGAAACTCAGCAGTCCAAGTTCCTGATGTCAGTTTGTAGGGCTCCCTTGGGTCTATCAGGGCAGCACAAGTTTGAGGTGGGGACAACTTCGGTGTGGGGTCCATCCTTCGATATAAGGATTCTTTGCAGTCAGGGCCAGGGGCCCCCGGGCACATCCTTTTTCCATTTTCCCTGGGAAAGAAAACTCAGCAGTCCAGGTTCCTGATGTCAGTTTGTAGGGCTCCCTTGGGTCTATCAGGGCAGCACAAGTTTGAGGTGGGGACAACTTCGGTGTGGGGTCCATCCTTCGATATAAGGATTTTTTGCAGTCAGGGCCAGGGGCCCCTGGGCACATCCTTTTTCCATTTTCCCTGGGAAAGAAAACTCAGCAGTCCAGGTTCCTGATGTCAGTTTGTAGGGCTCCCTTGGGTCTATCAGGGCAGCACAAGTTTGAGGTGGGGACAACTTCGGTGTGGGGTCCATCCTTCGATATAAGGATTTTTTGCAGTCAGGGCCAGGGGCCCCTGGGCACATCCTTTTTCCATTTTCCCTGGGAAAGAAAACTCAGCAGTCCAGGTTCCTGATGTCAGTTTGTAGGGTTCCCTTGGGTCTATCAGGGCAGCACAAGTTTGAGGTGGGGACAACTTCGGTGTGGGCTCCATCCTTCGATATAAGGATTTTTTGCAGTCAGGGCCAGGGGCCCCCGGGCACATCCTTTTTCCATTTTCCCTGGGAAAGAAAACTCAGCAGTCCAGGTTCCTGATGTCAGTTTGTAGGGCTCCCTTGGGTCTATCAGGGCAGCACAAGTTTGAGGTGGGGACAACTTCGGTGTGGGGTCCATCCTTCGATATAAGGATTTTTTGCAGTGAGGTCCCTGCCCAGTGCCAGGGGCCCCTGGGCACATCCTTTGGCCATTTTCCCTGGGAAAGAAAACTCAGCAGTCCAGGTTCCTGATGTCAGTTTGTAGGGCTCCCTTCGGTCTATCAGGGCACCACAAGTTTGGGTGGGGACAACTTCGGTCTCGGGTCCATCCTTCGATATAAGGATTTTTTGCAGTCAGGGCCAGGGGCCCCTGGGCACATCCTTTTTCCATTTTCCCTGGGAAAGAAAACTCAGCAGTCCAGGTTCCTGATGTCAGTTTGTAGGGCTCCCTTGGGTCTATCAGGGCAGCACAAGTTTGAGGTGGGCACAACTTTCGTGTGGGCTCCATCCTTCGATATAATGATTTTTTGCAGTCCAGGCCAGGGGCCCCTGGGCACATCCTTTTTCCATTTTCCCTGGGAAAGGAAACTCAGCAGTCCAAGTTCCTGATGTCAGTTTGTAGGGCTCCCTTGGGTCTATCAGGGCAGCACAAGTTTGAGGTGGGGACAACTTCGGTGTGGGGTCCATCCTTCGATATAAGGATTCTTTGCAGTCAGGGCCAGGGGCCCCCGGGCACATCCTTTTTCCATTTTCCCTGGGAAAGAAAACTCAGCAGTCCAGGTTCCTGATGTCAGTTTGTAGGGCTCCCTTGGGTCTATCAGGGCAGCACAAGTTTGAGGTGGGGACAACTTCGGTGTGGGCTCCATCCTTCGATATAAGGATTCTTTGCAGTCAGGGCCAGGGGCCCCTGGGCACATCCTTTTTCCATTTTCCCTGGGAAAGAAAACTCAGCAGTCCAGGTTCCTGATGTCAGTTTGTAGGGCTCCCTTCGGTCTATCAGGGCAGCACAAGTTTGGGTGGGGACAAGTTCGGTCTCGGGTCCATCCTTCGATATAAGGATTTTTTGCAGTCAGGGCCAGGGGCCCCTGGGCACATCCTTTTTCCATTTTCCCTGGGAAAGAAAACTCAGCAGTCCAGGTTCCTGATGTCAGTTTGTAGGGCTCCCTTGGGTCTATCAGGGCAGCACAAGTTTGAGGTGGGGACAACTTCGGTGTGGGGTCCATCCTTCGATATAAGGATTCTTTGCAGTCTGGACCAGGGGCCCCCGGGCACATCCTTTTTCCATTTTCCCTGGGAAAGAAAACTCAGCAGTCCAGGTTCCTGATGTCAGTTTGTAGGGCTCCCTTGGTTCTATCAGGGCAGCACAAGTTTGAGGTGGGGACAACTTCGGTGTGGGGTCCATCCTTCGATATAAGGATTTTTTGCAGTCAGGGCCAGGGGCCCCCGGGCACATCCTTTTTCCATTTTCCCTGGGAAAGAAAACTCAGCAGTCCAGGTTCCTGATGTCAGATTGTAGGGCTCCCTTGGGTCTATCAGGGCAGCACAAGTTTGAGGTGGGGACAACTTCGGTGTGGGGTCCATCCTTCGATATAACGATTTTTTGCTGTCAGGGCCAGGGCCCCCCGGGCACATCCTTTTGCCATTTTCCCTGGGAAAGAAAACTCAGCAGTCCAGGTTCCTGATGTCAGTTTGTAGGGCTCCCTTGGGTCTATCAGGGCAGCACAAGTTTGAGGTGGGGACAACTTCGGTGTGGGCTCCATCCTTCGATATAAGGATTTTTTGCAGTCCAGGCCAGGGGCCCCTGGGCACATCCTTTTTCCATTTTCCCTGGGAAAGAAAACTCAGCAGTCCAGGTTCCTGATGTCAGTTTGTAGGGCTCCCTTGGGTCTATCAGGGCAGCACAAGTTTGGGTGGGGACAACTTCGGTCTCGGGTCCAAGCTTCGATATAAGGATTTTTTGCAGTCAGGGCCAGGGGCCCCTGGGCACATCCTTTTTCCATTTTCCCTGGGAAAGAAAACTCAGCAGTCCAGGTTCCTGATGTCAGTTTGTAGGGCTCCCTTGGGTCTTTCAGGGCAGCACAAGTTTGAGGTGGGGACAACTTCGGTGTGGGGTCCATCCTTCGATATAAGGATTTTTTGCAGTCTGGACCAGGGGCCCCCGGGCACATCCTTTTTCCATTTTCCCTGGGAAAGAAAACTCAGCAGTCCAGGTTCCTGATGTCAGTTTGTAGGGCTCCCTTGGGTCTATCAGGGCAGCACAACTTTGAGGTGGGGACAACTTCGGTGTGGGGTCCATCCTTCGATATAAGGATTTTTTGCAGTGAGGTCCCTGCCCAGTGCCAGGGGCCCCTGGGCACAACCTTTGGCCATTTTCCCTGGGAAAGAAAACTCAGCAGTCCAGGTTCCTGATGTCAGTTTGTAGGGCTCCCTTGGGTCTATCAGGGCAGCACAAGTTTGAGGTGGGCACAACTTTCGTGTGGGCTCCATCCTTCGATATAATGATTTTTTGCAGTCCAGGCCAGGGGCCCCTGGGCACACCCTTTTTCCATTTTCCCTGGGAAAGAAAACTCAGCAGTCCAGGTTCCTGATGTCAGTTTGTAGGGCTCCCTTGGGTCTATCAGGGCAGCACAAGTTTGAGGTGGGGACAACATCGCTCTGGGGTCCATCCTTCGATATAAGGATTCTTTGCAGTCAGGGCCAGGGGCCCCCTGGCACATCCTTTTTCCCTTTTCCCTGGGAAAGAAAACTCAGCAGTCCAGGTTCCTGATGTCAGTTAGTAGGGCTCCCTTGGGTCTATCAGGGCAGCACAAGTTTGAGGTGGGGACAACATCGGTCTGGGGTCCATCCTTCGATATAAGGATTCTTTGCAGTCAGGGCCAGGGGCCCCTGGGCACATCCTTTTTCCATTTTCCCTGGGAAAGAAAACTCAGCAGTCCAGGTTCCTGATGTCAGTTAGTAGGGCTCCCTTGGGTCTATCAGGGCAGCACAAGTTTGAGGTGGGGACAACATCGGTCTGGGGTCCATCCTTCGATATAAGGATTCTTTGCAGTCAGGGCCAGGGGCCCCCGGGCACATGCTTTTTCCATTTTCCCTGGGAAAGAAAACTCAGCAGTCCAGGTTCCTGATGTCAGTTTGTAGGGCTCCCTTGGGTCTATCAGGGCAGCACAAGTTTGAGGTGGGGACAACTTCGGTGTGGGGTCCATCCTTCGATATAAGGATTCTTTGCAGTCTGGACCAGGGGCCCCCGGGCACATCCTTTTTCCATTTTCCCTGGGAAAGAAAACTCAGCAGTCCAGGTTCCTGATGTCAGTTTGTAGGGCTCCCTTGGGTCTATCAGGGCAGCACAAGTTTGAGGTGGGGACAACTTCGGTGTGGGGTCCATCCTTCGATATAAGGATTTTTTGCAGTCAGGGCCAGGGGCCCCTGGGCACACCCTTTGGCCATTTTCCCTGGGAAAGAAAACTCAGCAGTCCAGGTTCCTGATGTCAGTTTGTAGGGCTCCCTTGGGTCTATCAGGGCAGCACAAGTTTGAGGTGGGGACAACTTCGGTGTGGGGTCCATCCTTCGATATAAGGATTTTTTGCAGTCAGGGCCAGGGGCCCCCGGGCACATCCTTTTTCCATTTTCCCTGGGAAAGAAAACTCAGCAGTCCAGGTTCCTGATGTCAGTTTGTAGGGCTCCCTTGGGTCTATCAGGGCAGCACAAGTTTGAGGTGGGCACAACTTTCGTGTGGGCTCCATCCTTCGATATAATGATTTTTTGCAGTCCAGGCCAGGGGCCCCTGGGCACATCCTTTTTCCATTTTCCCTGGGAAAGAAAACTCAGCAGTCCAGGTTCCTGATGTCAGTTTGTAGGGCTCCCTTGGGTCTATCAGGGCAGCACAAGTTTGAGGTGGGGACAACTTCGGTGTGGGGTCCATCCTTCGATATAAGGATTTTTTGCAGTCAGGGCAAGGGCCCCCCGGGCACATCCTTTTTCCATTTTCCCTGGGAAAGAAAACTCAGCAGTCCAGGTTCCTGATGTCAGTTTGTAGGGCTCCCTTGGGTCTATCAGGGCAGCACAAGTTTGAGGTGGGGACAACTTCGGTGTGGGGTCCATCCTTCGATATAAGGATTCTTTGCAGTCAGGGCCAGGGGCCCCCGGGCACAACCTTTTTCCATTTTCCCTGGGAAAGAAAACTCAGCAGTCCAGGTTCCTGATGTCAGTTTGTAGGGTTCCCTTGGGTCTATCAGGGCAGCACAAGTTTGAGGTGGGGATAACTTCGGTCTGGGGTCCATCCTTCGATATAAGGATTTTTTGTAGTCAGGGCCAGGGGCCCCTGGGCACATCCTTTGGCCATTTTCCCTGGGAAAGAAAACTCAGCAGTCCAGGTTCCTGATGTCAGTTTGTAGGGCTCCCTTGGGTCTATCAGGGCAGCACAAGTTTGAGGTGGGGACAACTTCGGTGTGGGGTGCATCCTTCGATATAAGGATTTTTTGCAGTCAGGGGCATGGGCCCCTGGGCACATCCTTTTTCCATTTTCCCTGGGAAAGAAAACTCAGCAGTCCAGGTTCCTGATGTCAGTTTGTAGGGCTCCCTTGGGTCTATCAGGGCAGCACAAGTTTGAGGTGGGGACAACTTCGGTGTGGGGTCCATCCTTCGATATAAGGATTTTTTGCAGTCAGGGCCAGGGGCCCCCGGGCACATCCTTTTTCCATTTTCCCTGGGAAAGAAAACTCAGCAGTCCAGGTTCCTGATGTCAGTTTGTAGGGTTCCCTTGGGTCTATCAGGGCAGCACAAGTTTGAGGTGGGGACAACTTCGGTGTGGGGTCTATCCTTCGATATAAGGATTTTTTGCAGTCAGGGCCAGGGGCCCCCGGGCACATCCTTTTTCCATTTTCCCTGGGAAAGAAAACTCAGCAGTCCAGGTTCCTGATGTCAGTTTGTAGGGCTCCCTTGGGTCTATCAGGGCAGCACAAGTTTGAGGTGGGGACAACTTCGGTGTGGGGTCTATCCTTCGATATAAGGATTTTTTGCAGTCAGGGCCAGGGGCCCCCGGGCACATCCTTTTTCCATTTTCCCTGGGAAAGAAAACTCAGCAGTCCAGGTTCCTGATGTCAGTTTGTAGGGTTCCCTTGGGTCTATCAGGGCAGCACAAGTTTGAGGTGGGGACAACTTCGGTGTGGGGTCTATCCTTCGATATAAGGATTTTTTGCAGTCAGGGCCAGGGGCCCCCGGGCACATCATTTTTCCATTTTCCCTGGGAAAGAAAACTCAGCAGTCCAGGTTCCTGATGTCAGTTTGTAGGGCTCCCTTGGGTCTATCAGGGCAGCACAAGTTTGAGGTGGGGACAACTTCGGTGTGGGGTCTATCCTTCGATATAAGGATTTTTTGCAGTCAGGGCCAGGGGCCCCCGGGCACATCCTTTTTCCATTTTCCCTGGGAAAGAAAACTCAGCAGTCCAGGTTCCTGATGTCAGTTTGTAGGGCTCCCTTGGGTCTATCAGGGCAGCACAAGTTTGAGGTGGGGACAACTTCGGTGTGGGGTCCATCCTTCGATATAAGGATTTTTTGCAGTCAGGGCCAGGGGCCCCCGGGCACATCCTTTGGCCATTTTCCCTGGGAAAGAAAACTCAGCAGTCCAGGTTCCTGATGTCAGTTTGTAGGGCTCCCTTGGGTCTATCAGGGCAGCACAAGTTTGAGGTGGGGACAACTTCGGTGTGGGGTCCATCCTTCGATATAATGATTTTTTGCAGTCCAGGCCAGGGGCCCCTGGGCACATCCTTTTTCCATTTTCCCTGGGAAAGAAAACTCAGCAGTCCAGGTTCCTGATGTCAGTTAGTAGGGCTCCCTTCGGTCTATCAGGGCAGCACAAGTTTGGGTGGGGACAACTTCGGTCTCGGGTCCATCCTTCGATATAAGGATTTTTTGCAGTCAGGGCCAGGGGCCCCTGGGCACATCCTTTTTCCATTTTCCCTGGGAAAGAAAACTCAGCAGTCCAGGTTCCTGATGTCAGTTTGTAGGGCTCCCTTGGGTCTTTCAGGGCAGCACAAGTTTGAGGTGGGGACAACTTCGGTGTGGGGTCCATCCTTCGATATAAGGATTTTTTGCAGTCTGGACCAGGGGCCCCCGGGCACATCCTTTTTCCATTTTCCCTGGGAAAGAAAACTCAGCAGTCCAGGTTCCTGATGTCAGTTTGTAGGGCTCCCTTGGGTCTATCAGGGCAGCACAAGTTTGAGGTGGGGACAACTTCGGTGTGGGGTCCATCCTTCGATATAAGGATTTTTTGCAGTCAGGGCCAGGGGCCCCCGGGCACATCCTTTTTCCATTTTCCCTGGGAAAGAAAACTCAGCAGTCCAGGTTCCTGATGTCAGTTTGTAGGGCTCCCTTGGGTCTATCAGGGCAGCACAAGTTTGAGGTGGGCACAACTTTCGTGTGGGCTCCATCCTTCGATATAATGATTTTTTGCAGTCCAGGCCAGGGGCCCCTGGGCACATCCTTTTTCCATTTTCCCTGGGAAAGAAAACTCAGCAGTCCAGGTTCCTGATGTCAGTTTGTAGGGCTCCCTTGGGTCTATCAGGGCAGCACAAGTTTGAGGTGGGGACAACTTCGGTGTGGGGTCCATCCTTCGATATAAGGATTTTTTGCTGTCAGGGCAAGGGCCCCCCGGGCACATCCTTTTTCCATTTTCCCTGGGAAAGAAAACTCAGCAGTCCAGGTTCCTGATGTCAGTTTGTAGGGCTCCCTTGGGTCTATCAGGGCAGCACAAGTTTGAGGTGGGGACAACTTCGGTGTGGGGTCCATCCTTCGATATAAGGATTTTTTGCAGTCAGGGCCAGGGGCCCCCGGGCACATCCTTTTTCCATTTTCCCTGGGAAAGAAAACTCAGCAGTCCAGGTTCCTGATGTCAGTTTGTAGGGTTCCCTTGGGTCTATCAGGGCAGCACAAGTTTGAGGTGGGGACAACTTCGGTGTGGGGTCTATCCTTCGATATAAGGATTTTTTGCAGTCAGGGCCAGGGGCCCCCGGGCACATCCTTTTTCCATTTTCCCTGGGAAAGAAAACTCAGCAGTCCAGGTTCCTGATGTCAGTTTGTAGGGCTCCCTTGGGTCTATCAGGGCAGCACAAGTTTGAGGTGGGGACAACTTCGGTGTGGGGTCTATCCTTCGATATAATGATTTTTTGCAGTCCAGGCCAGGGGCCCCTGGGCACATCCTTTTTCCATTTTCCCTGGGAAAGAAAACTCAGCAGTCCAGGTTCCTGATGTCAGTTAGTAGGGCTCCCTTCGGTCTATCAGGGCAGCACAAGTTTGGGTGGGGACAACTTCGGTCTCGGGTCCATCCTTCGATATAAGGATTTTTTGCAGTCAGGGCCAGGGGCCCCTGGGCACATCCTTTTTCCATTTTCCCTGGGAAAGAAAACTCAGCAGTCCAGGTTCCTGATGTCAGTTTGTAGGGCTCCCTTGGGTCTATCAGGGCAGCACAAGTTTGAGGTGGGGACAACTTCGGTGTGGGGTCCATCCTTCGATATAAGGATTTTTTGCAGTGAGGTCCCTGCCCAGTGCCAGGGGCCCCTGGGCACAACCTTTGGCCATTTTCCCTGGGAAAGAAAACTCAGCAGTCCAGGTTCCTGATGTCAGTTAGTAGGGCTCCCTTGGGTCTATCAGGGCAGCACAATTTTGAGGTGGGGACAACTTTCGTGTGGGCTCCATCCTTCGATATAATGATTTTTTGCAGTCCAGGCCAGGGGCCCCTGGGCACATCCTTTTTCCATTTTCCCTGGGAAAGAAAACTCAGCAGTCCAGGTTCCTGATGTCAGTTTGTAGGGCTCCCTTGTGTCTATCAGGGCAGCACAAGTTTGAGGTGGGGACAACATCGCTCTGGGGTCCATCCTTCGATATAAGGATTCTTTGCAGTCAGGGCCAGGGGCCCCCTGGCACATCCTTTTTCCATTTTCCCTGGGAAAGAAAACTCAGCAGTCCAGGTTCCTGATGTCAGTTTGTAGGGCTCCCTTGGGTCTATCAGGGCAGCACAAGTTTGAGGTGGGGACAACTTCGGTGTGGGGTCCATCCTTCGATATAAGGATTTTTTGCAGTCAGGGCCAGGGGCCCCCGGGCACATCCTTTTTCCATTTTCCCTGGGAAAGAAAACTCAGCAGTCCAGGTTCCTGATGTCAGTTTGTAGGGCTCCCTTTCGGTCTATCAGGGCAGCACAAGTTTGAGGTGGGGACAACTTCGGTGTGGGGTCCATCCTTCGATATAAGGATTCTTTGCAGTCAGGGCCAGGGGCCCCTGGGCACATCCTTTTTCCATTTTCCCTGGGAAAGAAAACTCAGCAGTCCAGGTTCCTGATGTCAGTTTGTAGGGCTCCCTTGGGTCTATCAGGGCAGCACAAGTTTGAGGTGGGGACAACTTCGGTGTGGGGTTCATCCTTCGATATAAGGATTTTTTGCAGTCAGGGCCAGGGGCCCCCGGGCACATCCTTTTTCCATTTTCCCTGGGAAAGAAAACTCAGCAGTCCAGGTTCCTGATGTCAGTTTGTAGGGCTCCCTTGGGTCTATCAGGGCAGCACAAGTTTGAGGTGGGGACAACTTTGGTGTGGGCTCCATCCTTCGATATAAGGATTTTTTGCAGTCAGGGCCAGGGGCCCCTGGGCACATCCTTTTTCCATTTTCCCTGGGAAAGAAAACTCAGCAGTCCAGGTTCCTGATGTCAGTTTGTAGGGCTCCCTTGGGTCTATCAGGGCAGCACAAGTTTGAGGTGGGGACAACTTCGGTGTGGGGTCCATCCTTCGATATAATGATTTTTTGCAGTCCAGGCCAGGGGCCCCTGGGCACATCCTTTTTCCATTTTCCCTGGGAAAGAAAACTCAGCAGTCCAGGTTCCTGATGTCAGTTAGTAGGGCTCCCTTCGGTCTATCAGGGCAGCACAAGTTTGGGTGGGGACAACTTCGGTCTCGGGTCCATCCTTCGATATAAGGATTTTTTGCAGTCAGGGCCAGGGGCCCCTGGGCACATCCTTTTTCCATTTTCCCTGGGAAAGAAAACTCAGCAGTCCAGGTTCCTGATGTCAGTTTGTAGGGCTCCCTTGGGTCTTTCAGGGCAGCACAAGTTTGAGGTGGGGACAACTTCGGTGTGGGGTCCATCCTTCGATATAAGGATTTTTTGCAGTCTGGACCAGGGGCCCCCGGGCACATCCTTTTTCCATTTTCCCTGGGAAAGAAAACTCAGCAGTCCAGGTTCCTGTTGTCAGTTTGTAGGGCTCCCTTGGGTCTATCAGGGCAGCACAAGTTTGAGGTGGGGACAACTTCGGTGTGGGGTCCATCCTTCGATATAAGGATTTTTTGCAGTGAGGTCCCTGCCCAGTGCCAGGGGCCCCTGGGCACAACCTTTGGCCATTTTCCCTGGGAAAGAAAACTCAGCAGTCCAGGTTCCTGATGTCAGTTTGTAGGGCTCCCTTGGGTCTATCAGGGCAGCACAAGTTTGAGGTGGGGACAACATCGCTCTGGGGTCCATCCTTCGATATAAGGATTCTTTGCAGTCAGGGCCAGGGGCCCCCTGGCACATCCTTTTTCCATTTTCCCTGGGAAAGAAAACTCAGCAGTCCAGGTTCCTGATGTCAGTTTGTAGGGCTCCCTTGGGTCTATCAGGGCAGCACAAGTTTGAGGTGGGGACAACTTCGGTGTGGGGTCCATCCTTCGATATAAGGATTTTTTGCAGTCAGGGCCAGGGGCCCCCGGGCACATCCTTTTTCCATTTTCCCTGGGAAAGAAAACTCAGCAGTCCAGGTTCCTGATGTCAGTTTGTAGGGCTCCCTTGGGTCTATCAGGGCAGCACAAGTTTGAGGTGGGGACAACTTCGGTGTGGGGTCCATCCTTCGATATAAGGATTTTTTGCAGTCAGGGCCAGGGGCCCCTGGGCACATCCTTTTTCCATTTTCCCTGGGAAAGAAAACTCAGCAGTCCAGGTTCCTGATGTCAGTTTGTAGGGCTCCCTTGGGTCTATCAGGGCAGCACAAGTTTGAGGTGGGGACAACATCGGTCTGGGGTCCATCCTTCGATATAAGGATTCTTTGCAGTCTGGACCAGGGGCTCCTGGGCACATCCTTTTTCCATTTTCCCTGGGAAAGAAAACTCAGCAGTCCAGGTTCCTGATGTCAGTTAGTAGGGCTCCCTTGGGTCTATCAGGGCAGCACAAGTTTGAGGTGGGGACAACATCGGTCTGGGGTCCATCCTTCGATATAAGGATTCTTTGCAGTCAGGGCCAGGGGCCCCCTGGCACATCCTTTTTCCATTTTCCCTGGGAAAGAAAACTCAGCAGTCCAGGTTCCTGATGTCAGTTTGTAGGGCTCCCTTGGGTCTATCAGGGCAGCACAAGTTTGAGGTGGGGACAACTTCGGTGTGGGGTCCATCCTTCGATATAAGGATTTTTTGCAGTCAGGGCCAGGGGCCCCCGGGCACATCCTTTTTCCATTTTCCCTGGGAAAGAAAACTCAGCAGTCCAGGTTCCTGATGTCAGTTTGTAGGGCTCCCTTGCGTCGATCAGGGCAGCACAAGTTTGAGGTGGGACAACTTCGGTGTGGGGTCCATCCTTCGATATAAGGATTTTTTGCAGTCAGGGCCAGGGGCCCCCGGGCACATCCTTTGGCCATTTTCCCTGGGAAAGAAAACTCAGCAGTCCAGGTTCCTGATGTCAGTTTGTAGGGCTCCCTTGGGTCTATCAGGGCAGCACAAGTTTGAGGTGGGGACAACTTCGGTGTGGGGTCCATCCTTCGATATAAGGATTTTTTGCAGTCAGGGCCAGGGCCCCCCGGGCACATCCTTTTGCCATTTTCCCTGGGAAAGAAAACTCAGCAGTCCAGGTTCCTGATGTCAGTTTGTAGGGCTCCCTTGGGTCTATCAGGGCAGCACAAGTTTGAGGTGGGGACAACATCGGTCTGGGGTCCATCCTTCGATATAAGGATTCTTTGCAGTCTGGACCAGGGGCCCCTGGGCACATCCTTTTTCCATTTTCCCTGGGAAAGAAAACTCAGCAGTCCAGGTTCCTGATGTCAGTTAGTAGGGCTCCCTTGGGTCTATCAGGGCAGCACAAGTTTGAGGTGGGGACAACATCGGTCTGGGGTCCATCCTTCGATATAAGGATTCTTTGCAGTCAGGGCCAGGGGCCCCCGGGCACATGCTTTTTCCATTTTCCCTGGGAAAGAAAACTCAGCAGTCCAGGTTCCTGATGTCAGTTTGTAGGGCTCCCTTGGGTCTATCAGGGCAGCACAAGTTTGAGGTGGGGACAACTTCGGTGTGGGGTCTATCCTTCGATATAAGGATTTTTTGCAGTCAGGGCCAGGGGCCCCCGGGCACATCCTTTTTCCATTTTCCCTGGGAAAGAAAACTCAGCAGTCCAGGTTCCTGATGTCAGTTTGTAGGGCTCCCTTGGGTCTATCAGGGCAGCACAAGTTTGAGGTGGGGACAACTTCGGTGTGGGGTCCATCCTTCGATATAAGGATTTTTTGCAGTCAGGGCCAGGGGCCCCCGGGCACATCCTTTGGCCATTTTCCCTGGGAAAGAAAACTCAGCAGTCCAGGTTCCTGATGTCAGTTTGTAGGGCTCCCTTGGGTCTATCAGGGCAGCACAAGTTTGAGGTGGGGACAACTTCGGTGTGGGGTCCATCCTTCGATATAATGATTTTTTGCAGTCCAGGCCAGGGGCCCCTGGGCACATCCTTTTTCCATTTTCCCTGGGAAAGAAAACTCAGCAGTCCAGGTTCCTGATGTCAGTTAGTAGGGCTCCCTTCGGTCTATCAGGGCAGCACAAGTTTGGGTGGGGACAACTTCGGTCTCGGGTCCATCCTTCGATATAAGGATTTTTTGCAGTCAGGGCCAGGGGCCCCTGGGCACATCCTTTTTCCATTTTCCCTGGGAAAGAAAACTCAGCAGTCCAGGTTCCTGATGTCAGTTTGTAGGGCTCCCTTGGGTCTTTCAGGGCAGCACAAGTTTGAGGTGGGGACAACTTCGGTGTGGGGTCCATCCTTCGATATAAGGATTTTTTGCAGTCTGGACCAGGGGCCCCCGGGCACATCCTTTTTCCATTTTCCCTGGGAAAGAAAACTCAGCAGTCCAGGTTCCTGATGTCAGTTTGTAGGGCTCCCTTGGGTCTATCAGGGCAGCACAAGTTTGAGGTGGGGACAACTTCGGTGTGGGGTCCATCCTTCGATATAAGGATTTTTTGCAGTCAGGGCCAGGGGCCCCCGGGCACATCCTTTTTCCATTTTCCCTGGGAAAGAAAACTCAGCAGTCCAGGTTCCTGATGTCAGTTTGTAGGGCTCCCTTGGGTCTATCAGGGCAGCACAAGTTTGAGGTGGGCACAACTTTCGTGTGGGCTCCATCCTTCGATATAATGATTTTTTGCAGTCCAGGCCAGGGGCCCCTGGGCACATCCTTTTTCCATTTTCCCTGGGAAAGAAAACTCAGCAGTCCAGGTTCCTGATGTCAGTTTGTAGGGCTCCCTTGGGTCTATCAGGGCAGCACAAGTTTGAGGTGGGGACAACTTCGGTGTGGGGTCCATCCTTCGATATAAGGATTTTTTGCTGTCAGGGCAAGGGCCCCCCGGGCACATCCTTTTTCCATTTTCCCTGGGAAAGAAAACTCAGCAGTCCAGGTTCCTGATGTCAGTTTGTAGGGCTCCCTTGGGTCTATCAGGGCAGCACAAGTTTGAGGTGGGGACAACTTCGGTGTGGGGTCCATCCTTCGATATAAGGATTTTTTGCAGTCAGGGCCAGGGGCCCCCGGGCACATCCTTTTTCCATTTTCCCTGGGAAAGAAAACTCAGCAGTCCAGGTTCCTGATGTCAGTTTGTAGGGTTCCCTTGGGTCTATCAGGGCAGCACAAGTTTGAGGTGGGGACAACTTCGGTGTGGGGTCTATCCTTCGATATAAGGATTTTTTGCAGTCAGGGCCAGGGGCCCCCGGGCACATCCTTTTTCCATTTTCCCTGGGAAAGAAAACTCAGCAGTCCAGGTTCCTGATGTCAGTTTGTAGGGCTCCCTTGGGTCTATCAGGGCAGCACAAGTTTGAGGTGGGGACAACTTCGGTGTGGGGTCTATCCTTCGATATAATGATTTTTTGCAGTCCAGGCCAGGGGCCCCTGGGCACATCCTTTTTCCATTTTCCCTGGGAAAGAAAACTCAGCAGTCCAGGTTCCTGATGTCAGTTAGTAGGGCTCCCTTCGGTCTATCAGGGCAGCACAAGTTTGGGTGGGGACAACTTCGGTCTCGGGTCCATCCTTCGATATAAGGATTTTTTGCAGTCAGGGCCAGGGGCCCCTGGGCACATCCTTTTTCCATTTTCCCTGGGAAAGAAAACTCAGCAGTCCAGGTTCCTGATGTCAGTTTGTAGGGCTCCCTTGGGTCTATCAGGGCAGCACAAGTTTGAGGTGGGGACAACTTCGGTGTGGGGTCCATCCTTCGATATAAGGATTTTTTGCAGTGAGGTCCCTGCCCAGTGCCAGGGGCCCCTGGGCACAACCTTTGGCCATTTTCCCTGGGAAAGAAAACTCAGCAGTCCAGGTTCCTGATGTCAGTTTGTAGGGCTCCCTTGGGTCTATCAGGGCAGCACAAGTTTGAGGTGGGGACAACTTTCGTGTGGGCTCCATCCTTCGATATAATGATTTTTTGCAGTCCAGGCCAGGGGCCCCTGGGCACATCCTTTTTCCATTTTCCCTGGGAAAGAAAACTCAGCAGTCCAGGTTCCTGATGTCAGTTTGTAGGGCTCCCTTGTGTCTATCAGGGCAGCACAAGTTTGAGGTGGGGACAACATCGCTCTGGGGTCCATCCTTCGATATAAGGATTCTTTGCAGTCAGGGCCAGGGGCCCCCTGGCACATCCTTTTTCCATTTTCCCTGGGAAAGAAAACTCAGCAGTCCAGGTTCCTGATGTCAGTTTGTAGGGCTCCCTTGGGTCTATCAGGGCAGCACAAGTTTGAGGTGGGGACAACTTCGGTGTGGGGTCCATCCTTCGATATAAGGATTTTTTGCAGTCAGGGCCAGGGGCCCCCGGGCACATCCTTTTTCCATTTTCCCTGGGAAAGAAAACTCAGCAGTCCAGGTTCCTGATGTCAGTTTGTAGGGCTCCCTTTCGGTCTATCAGGGCAGCACAAGTTTGAGGTGGGGACAACTTCGGTGTGGGGTCCATCCTTCGATATAAGGATTCTTTGCAGTCAGGGCCAGGGGCCCCTGGGCACATCCTTTTTCCATTTTCCCTGGGAAAGAAAACTCAGCAGTCCAGGTTCCTGATGTCAGTTTGTAGGGCTCCCTTGGGTCTATCAGGGCAGCACAAGTTTGAGGTGGGGACAACTTCGGTGTGGGGTTCATCCTTCGATATAAGGATTTTTTGCAGTCAGGGCCAGGGGCCCCCGGGCACATCCTTTTTCCATTTTCCCTGGGAAAGAAAACTCAGCAGTCCAGGTTCCTGATGTCAGTTTGTAGGGCTCCCTTGGGTCTATCAGGGCAGCACAAGTTTGAGGTGGGGACAACTTTGGTGTGGGCTCCATCCTTCGATATAAGGATTTTTTGCAGTCAGGGCCAGGGGCCCCTGGGCACATCCTTTTTCCATTTTCCCTGGGAAAGAAAACTCAGCAGTCCAGGTTCCTGATGTCAGTTTGTAGGGCTCCCTTGGGTCTATCAGGGCAGCACAAGTTTGAGGTGGGGACAACTTCGGTGTGGGGTCCATCCTTCGATATAATGATTTTTTGCAGTCCAGGCCAGGGGCCCCTGGGCACATCCTTTTTCCATTTTCCCTGGGAAAGAAAACTCAGCAGTCCAGGTTCCTGATGTCAGTTAGTAGGGCTCCCTTCGGTCTATCAGGGCAGCACAAGTTTGGGTGGGGACAACTTCGGTCTCGGGTCCATCCTTCGATATAAGGATTTTTTGCAGTCAGGGCCAGGGGCCCCTGGGCACATCCTTTTTCCATTTTCCCTGGGAAAGAAAACTCAGCAGTCCAGGTTCCTGATGTCAGTTTGTAGGGCTCCCTTGGGTCTTTCAGGGCAGCACAAGTTTGAGGTGGGGACAACTTCGGTGTGGGGTCCATCCTTCGATATAAGGATTTTTTGCAGTCTGGACCAGGGGCCCCCGGGCACATCCTTTTTCCATTTTCCCTGGGAAAGAAAACTCAGCAGTCCAGGTTCCTGTTGTCAGTTTGTAGGGCTCCCTTGGGTCTATCAGGGCAGCACAAGTTTGAGGTGGGGACAACTTCGGTGTGGGGTCCATCCTTCGATATAAGGATTTTTTGCAGTGAGGTCCCTGCCCAGTGCCAGGGGCCCCTGGGCACAACCTTTGGCCATTTTCCCTGGGAAAGAAAACTCAGCAGTCCAGGTTCCTGATGTCAGTTTGTAGGGCTCCCTTGGGTCTATCAGGGCAGCACAAGTTTGAGGTGGGGACAACATCGCTCTGGGGTCCATCCTTCGATATAAGGATTCTTTGCAGTCAGGGCCAGGGGCCCCCTGGCACATCCTTTTTCCATTTTCCCTGGGAAAGAAAACTCAGCAGTCCAGGTTCCTGATGTCAGTTTGTAGGGCTCCCTTGGGTCTATCAGGGCAGCACAAGTTTGAGGTGGGGACAACTTCGGTGTGGGGTCCATCCTTCGATATAAGGATTTTTTGCAGTCAGGGCCAGGGGCCCCCGGGCACATCCTTTTTCCATTTTCCCTGGGAAAGAAAACTCAGCAGTCCAGGTTCCTGATGTCAGTTTGTAGGGCTCCCTTGGGTCTATCAGGGCAGCACAAGTTTGAGGTGGGGACAACTTCGGTGTGGGGTCCATCCTTCGATATAAGTATTTTTTGCAGTCAGGGCCTGGGGCCCCTGGGCACATCCTTTTTCCATTTTCCCTGGGAAAGAAAACTCAGCAGTCCAGGTTCCTGATGTCAGTTTGTAGGGCTCCCTTGGGTCTATCAGGGCAGCACAAGTTTGAGGTGGGGACAACATCGGTCTGGGGTCCATCCTTCGATATAAGGATTCTTTGCAGTCTGGACCAGGGGCTCCTGGGCACATCCTTTTTCCATTTTCCCTGGGAAAGAAAACTCAGCAGTCCAGGTTCCTGATGTCAGTTAGTAGGGCTCCCTTGGGTCTATCAGGGCAGCACAAGTTTGAGGTGGGGACAACATCGGTCTGGGGTCCATCCTTCGATATAAGGATTCTTTGCAGTCAGGGCCAGGGGCCCCCTGGCACATCCTTTTTCCATTTTCCCTGGGAAAGAAAACTCAGCAGTCCAGGTTCCTGATGTCAGTTTGTAGGGCTCCCTTGGGTCTATCAGGGCAGCACAAGTTTGAGGTGGGGACAACTTCGGTGTGGGGTCCATCCTTCGATATAAGGATTTTTTGCAGTCAGGGCCAGGGGCCCCCGGGCACATCCTTTTTCCATTTTCCCTGGGAAAGAAAACTCAGCAGTCCAGGTTCCTGATGTCAGTTTGTAGGGCTCCCTTGCGTCGATCAGGGCAGCACAAGTTTGAGGTGGGACAACTTCGGTGTGGGGTCCATCCTTCGATATAAGGATTTTTTGCAGTCAGGGCCAGGGGCCCCCGGGCACATCCTTTGGCCATTTTCCCTGGGAAAGAAAACTCAGCAGTCCAGGTTCCTGATGTCAGTTTGTAGGGCTCCCTTGGGTCTATCAGGGCAGCACAAGTTTGAGGTGGGGACAACTTCGGTGTGGGGTCCATCCTTCGATATAAGGATTTTTTGCAGTCAGGGCCAGGGCCCCCCGGGCACATCCTTTTGCCATTTTCCCTGGGAAAGAAAACTCAGCAGTCCAGGTTCCTGATGTCAGTTTGTAGGGCTCCCTTGGGTCTATCAGGGCAGCACAAGTTTGAGGTGGGGACAACATCGGTCTGGGGTCCATCCTTCGATATAAGGATTCTTTGCAGTCTGGACCAGGGGCCCCTGGGCACATCCTTTTTCCATTTTCCCTGGGAAAGAAAACTCAGCAGTCCAGGTTCCTGATGTCAGTTAGTAGGGCTCCCTTGGGTCTATCAGGGCAGCACAAGTTTGAGGTGGGGACAACATCGGTCTGGGGTCCATCCTTCGATATAAGGATTCTTTGCAGTCAGGGCCAGGGGCCCCCGGGCACATGCTTTTTCCATTTTCCCTGGGAAAGAAAACTCAGCAGTCCAGGTTCCTGATGTCAGTTTGTAGGGCTCCCTTGGGTCTATCAGGGCAGCACAAGTTTGAGGTGGGGACAACTTCGGTGTGGGCTCCATCCTTCGATATAATGATTTTTTGCAGTCAGGGCCAGGGGCCCCTGGGCACATCCTTTTTCCATTTTCCCTGGGAAAGAAAACTCAGCAGTCCAGGTTCCTGATGTCAGTTTGTAGGGCTCCCTTGGGTCTATCAGGGCAGCACAAGTTTGAGGTGGGGACAACTTCGGTGTGGGGTCCATCCTTCGATATAAGGATTCTTTGCAGTCTGGACCAGGGGCCCCCGGGCACATCCTTTTTCCATTTACCCTGGGAAAGAAAACTCAGCAGTCCAGGTTCCTGATGTCAGTTTGTAGGGTTCCCTTGGGTCTATCAGGGCAGCACAAGTTTGAGGTGGGGACAACTTCGGTGTGGGGTCCATCCTTCGATATAAGGATTTTTTGCAGTCAGGGCCAGGGGCCCCCGGGCACACCCTTTGGCCATTTTCCCTGGGAAAGAAAACTCAGCAGTCCAGGTTCCTGATGTCAGTTTGTAGGGCTCCCTTGGGTCTATCAGGGCAGCACAAGTTTGAGGTGGGGACAACTTCGGTGTGGGGTCCATCCTTCGATATAAGGATTTTTTGCAGTCAGGGCCAGGGGCCCCCGGGCACATCCTTTTTCCATTTTCCCTGGGAAAGAAAACTCAGCAGTCCAGGTTCCTGATGTCAGTTTGTAGGGCTCCCTTGGGTCTATCAGGGCAGCACAAGTTTGAGGTGGGCACAACTTTCGTGTGGGCTCCATCCTTCGATATAATGATTTTTTGCAGTCCAGGCCAGGGGCCCCTGGGCACATCCTTTTTCCATTTTCCCTGGGAAAGAAAACTCAGCAGTCCAGGTTCCTGATGTCAGTTTGTAGGGCTCCCTTGGGTCTATCAGGGCAGCACAAGTTTGAGGTGGGGACAACTTCGGTGTGGGGTCCATCCTTCGAGGTAAGGATTTTTTGCTGTCAGGGCAAGGGCCCCCCGGGCACATCCTTTTTCCATTTTCCCTGGGAAAGAAAACTCAGCAGTCCAGGTTCCTGATGTCAGTTTGTAGGGCTCCCTTGGGTCTATCAGGGCAGCACAAGTTTGAGGTGGGGACAACTTCGGTGTGGGGTCCATCCTTCGATATAAGGATTTTTTGCAGTCAGGGCCAGGGGCCCCCGGGCACATCCTTTGGCCATTTTCCCTGGGAAAGAAAACTCAGCAGTCCAGGTTCCTGATGTCAGTTTGTAGGGCTCCCTTGGGTCTATCAGGGCAGCACAAGTTTGAGGTGGGGACAACTTCGGTGTGGGCTCCATCCTTCGATATAATGATTTTTTGCAGTCCAGGCCAGGGGCCCCTGGGCACATCCTTTTTCCATTTTCCCTGGGAAAGAAAACTCAGCAGTCCAGGTTCCTGATGTCAGTTAGTAGGGCTACCTTCGGTCTATCAGGGCAGCACAAGTTTGGGTGGGGACAACTTCGGTCTCGGGTCCATCCTTCGATATAAGGATTTTTTGCAGTCAGGGCCAGGGGCCCCTGGGCACATCCTTTTTCCATTTTCCCTGGGAAAGAAAACTCAGCAGTCCAGGTTCCTGATGTCAGTTTGTAGGGCTCCCTTGGGTCTATCAGGGCAGCACAAGTTTGAGGTGGGGACAACTTCGGTGTGGGGTCCATCCTTCGATATAAGGATTTTTTGCAGTGAGGTCCCTGCCCAGTGCCAGGGGCCCCTGGGCACAACCTTTGGCCATTTTCCCTGGGAAAGAAAACTCAGCAGTCCAGGTTCCTGATGTCAGTTTGTAGGGCTCCCTTGGGTCTATCAGGGCAGCACAATTTTGAGGTGGGGACAACTTTCGTGTGGGCTCCATCCTTCGATATAATGATTTTTTGCAGTCCAGGCCAGGGGCCCCTGGGCACATCCTTTTTCCATTTTCCCTGGGAAAGAAAACTCAGCAGTCCAGGTTCCTGATGTCAGTTTGTAGGGCTCCCTTGTGTCTATCAGGGCAGCACAAGTTTGAGGTGGGGACAACATCGCTCTGGGGTCCATCCTTCGATATAAGGATTCTTTGCAGTCAGGGCCAGGGGCCCCCTGGCACATCCTTTTTCCATTTTCCCTGGGAAAGAAAACTCAGCAGTCCAGGTTCCTGATGTCAGTTTGTAGGGCTCCCTTGGGTCTATCAGGGCAGCACAAGTTTGAGGTGGGGACAACTTCGGTGTGGGGTCCATCCTTCGATATAAGGATTTTTTGCAGTCAGGGCCAGGGGCCCCCGGGCACATCCTTTTTCCATTTTCCCTGGGAAAGAAAACTCAGCAGTCCAGGTTCCTGATGTCAGTTTGTAGGGCTCCCTTTCGGTCTATCAGGGCAGCACAAGTTTGAGGTGGGGACAACTTCGGTGTGGGGTCCATCCTTCGATATAAGGATTCTTTGCAGTCAGGGCCAGGGGCCCCTGGGCACATCCTTTTTCCATTTTCCCTGGGAAAGAAAACTCAGCAGTCCAGGTTCCTGATGTCAGTTTGTAGGGCTCCCTTGGGTCTATCAGGGCAGCACAAGTTTGAGGTGGGGACAACTTCGGTGTGGGGTTCATCCTTCGATATAAGGATTTTTTGCAGTCAGGGCCAGGGGCCCCCGGGCACATCCTTTTTCCATTTTCCCTGGGAAAGAAAACTCAGCAGTCCAGGTTCCTGATGTCAGTTTGTAGGGCTCCCTTGGGTCTATCAGGGCAGCACAAGTTTGAGGTGGGGACAACTTCGGTGTGGGGTTCATCCTTCGATATAAGGATTTTTTGCAGTCAGGGCCAGGGGCCCCCGGGCACATCCTTTTTCCATTTTCCCTGGGAAAGAAAACTCAGCAGTCCAGGTTCCTGATGTCAGTTTGTAGGGCTCCCTTGGGTCTATCAGGGCAGCACAAGTTTGAGGTGGGGACAACTTTGGTGTGGGCTCCATCCTTCGATATAAGGATTTTTTGCAGTCAGGGCCAGGGGCCCCTGGGCACATCCTTTTTCCATTTTCCCTGGGAAAGAAAACTCAGCAGTCCAGGTTCCTGATGTCAGTTTGTAGGGCTCCCTTGGGTCTATCAGGGCAGCACAAGTTTGAGGTGGGGACAACTTCGGTGTGGGGTCCATCCTTCGATATAAGGATTTTTTGCAGTCAGGGCCAGGGGCCCCCGGGCACATCCTTTGGCCATTTTCCCTGGGAAAGAAAACTCAGCAGTCCAGGTTCCTGATGTCAGTTTGTAGGGCTCCCTTGGGTCTATCAGGGCAGCACAAGTTTGAGGTGGGGACAACTTCGGTGTGGGGTCCATCCTTCGATATAAGGATTTTTTGCAGTGAGGTCCCTGCCCAGTGCCAGGGGCCCCTGGGCACATCCTTTGGCCATTTTCCCTGGGAAAGAAAACTCAGCAGTCCAGGTTCCTGATGTCAGTTTGTAGGGCTCCCTTGGGTCTATCAGGGCAGCACAAGTTTGAGGTGGGGACAACTTCGGTGTGGGCTCCATCCTTCGATATAATGATTTTTTGCAGTCCAGGCCAGGGGCCCCTGGGCACATCCTTTTTCCATTTTCCCTGGGAAAGAAAACTCAGCAGTCCAGGTTCCTGATGTCAGTTAGTAGGGCTCCCTTCGGTCTATCAGGGCAGCACAAGTTTGGGTGGGGACAACTTCGGTGTGGGGTCCATCCTTCGATATAAGGATTTTTTGCAGTCAGGGCCAGGGGCCCCTGGGCACATCCTTTTTCCATTTTCCCTGGGAAAGAAAACTCAGCAGTCCAGGTTCCTGATGTCAGTTTGTAGGGCTCCCTTGGGTCTATCAGGGCAGCACAAGTTTGAGGTGGGGACAACTTCGGTGTGGGGTCCATCCTTCGATATAAGGATTCTTTGCAGTCAGGGCCAGGGGCCCCTGGGCACATCCTTTTTCCATTTTCCCTGGGAAAGAAAACTCAGCAGTCCAGGTTCCTGATGTCAGTTAGTAGGGCTACCTTCGGTCTATCAGGGCAGCACAAGTTTGGGTGGGGACAACTTCGGTCTCGGGTCCATCCTTCGATATAAGGATTTTTTGCAGTCAGGGCCAGGGGCCCCTGGGCACATCCTTTTTCCATTTTCCCTGGGAAAGAAAACTCAGCAGTCCAGGTTCCTGATGTCAGTTTGTAGGGCTCCCTTGGGTCTATCAGGGCAGCACAAGTTTGAGGTGGGGACAACTTCGGTGTGGGGTCCATCCTTCGATATAAGGATTTTTTGCAGTGAGGTCCCTGCCCAGTGCCAGGGGCCCCTGGGCACAACCTTTGGCCATTTTCCCTGGGAAAGAAAACTCAGCAGTCCAGGTTCCTGATGTCAGTTTGTAGGGCTCCCTTGGGTCTATCAGGGCAGCACAATTTTGAGGTGGGGACAACTTTCGTGTGGGCTCCATCCTTCGATATAATGATTTTTTGCAGTCCAGGCCAGGGGCCCCTGGGCACATCCTTTTTCCATTTTCCCTGGGAAAGAAAACTCAGCAGTCCAGGTTCCTGATGTCAGTTTGTAGGGCTCCCTTGTGTCTATCAGGGCAGCACAAGTTTGAGGTGGGGACAACATCGCTCTGGGGTCCATCCTTCGATATAAGGATTCTTTGCAGTCAGGGCCAGGGGCCCCCTGGCACATCCTTTTTCCATTTTCCCTGGGAAAGAAAACTCAGCAGTCCAGGTTCCTGATGTCAGTTTGTAGGGCTCCCTTGGGTCTATCAGGGCAGCACAAGTTTGAGGTGGGGACAACTTCGGTGTGGGGTCCATCCTTCGATATAAGGATTTTTTGCAGTCAGGGCCAGGGGCCCCCGGGCACATCCTTTTTCCATTTTCCCTGGGAAAGAAAACTCAGCAGTCCAGGTTCCTGATGTCAGTTTGTAGGGCTCCCTTTCGGTCTATCAGGGCAGCACAAGTTTGAGGTGGGGACAACTTCGGTGTGGGGTCCATCCTTCGATATAAGGATTCTTTGCAGTCAGGGCCAGGGGCCCCTGGGCACATCCTTTTTCCATTTTCCCTGGGAAAGAAAACTCAGCAGTCCAGGTTCCTGATGTCAGTTTGTAGGGCTCCCTTGGGTCTATCAGGGCAGCACAAGTTTGAGGTGGGGACAACTTCGGTGTGGGGTTCATCCTTCGATATAAGGATTTTTTGCAGTCAGGGCCAGGGGCCCCCGGGCACATCCTTTTTCCATTTTCCCTGGGAAAGAAAACTCAGCAGTCCAGGTTCCTGATGTCAGTTTGTAGGGCTCCCTTGGGTCTATCAGGGCAGCACAAGTTTGAGGTGGGGACAACTTCGGTGTGGGGTTCATCCTTCGATATAAGGATTTTTTGCAGTCAGGGCCAGGGGCCCCCGGGCACATCCTTTTTCCATTTTCCCTGGGAAAGAAAACTCAGCAGTCCAGGTTCCTGATGTCAGTTTGTAGGGCTCCCTTGGGTCTATCAGGGCAGCACAAGTTTGAGGTGGGGACAACTTTGGTGTGGGCTCCATCCTTCGATATAAGGATTTTTTGCAGTCAGGGCCAGGGGCCCCTGGGCACATCCTTTTTCCATTTTCCCTGGGAAAGAAAACTCAGCAGTCCAGGTTCCTGATGTCAGTTTGTAGGGCTCCCTTGGGTCTATCAGGGCAGCACAAGTTTGAGGTGGGGACAACTTCGGTGTGGGGTCCATCCTTCGATATAAGGATTTTTTGCAGTCAGGGCCAGGGGCCCCCGGGCACATCCTTTGGCCATTTTCCCTGGGAAAGAAAACTCAGCAGTCCAGGTTCCTGATGTCAGTTTGTAGGGCTCCCTTGGGTCTATCAGGGCAGCACAAGTTTGAGGTGGGGACAACTTCGGTGTGGGGTCCATCCTTCGATATAAGGATTTTTTGCAGTGAGGTCCCTGCCCAGTGCCAGGGGCCCCTGGGCACATCCTTTGGCCATTTTCCCTGGGAAAGAAAACTCAGCAGTCCAGGTTCCTGATGTCAGTTTGTAGGGCTCCCTTGGGTCTATCAGGGCAGCACAAGTTTGAGGTGGGGACAACTTCGGTGTGGGCTCCATCCTTCGATATAATGATTTTTTGCAGTCCAGGCCAGGGGCCCCTGGGCACATCCTTTTTCCATTTTCCCTGGGAAAGAAAACTCAGCAGTCCAGGTTCCTGATGTCAGTTAGTAGGGCTCCCTTCGGTCTATCAGGGCAGCACAAGTTTGGGTGGGGACAACTTCGGTGTGGGGTCCATCCTTCGATATAAGGATTTTTTGCAGTCAGGGCCAGGGGCCCCTGGGCACATCCTTTTTCCATTTTCCCTGGGAAAGAAAACTCAGCAGTCCAGGTTCCTGATGTCAGTTTGTAGGGCTCCCTTGGGTCTATCAGGGCAGCACAAGTTTGAGGTGGGGACAACTTCGGTGTGGGGTCCATCCTTCGATATAAGGATTCTTTGCAGTCTGGACCAGGGGCCCCCGGGCACATCCTTTTTCCATTTTCCCTGGGAAAGAAAACTCAGCAGTCCAGGTTCCTGATGTCAGTTTGTAGGGTTCCCTTGGGTCTATCAGGGCAGCACAAGTTTGAGGTGGGGACAATTTCGGTGTGGGGTCTATCCTTCGATATAAGGATTTTTTGCAGTCAGGGCCAGGGGCCCCCGGGCACATCCTTTTTCCATTTTCCCTGGGAAAGAAAACTCAGCAGTCCAGGTTCCTGATGTCAGTTTGTAGGGCTCCCTTGGGTCTATCAGGGCAGCACAAGTTTGAGGTGGGGACAACTTCGGTGTGGGGTCTATCCTTCGATATAAGGATTTTTTGCAGTCAGGGCCAGGGGCCCCCGGGCACATCCTTTTTCCATTTTCCCTGGGAAAGAAAACTCAGCAGTCCAGGTTCCTGATGTCAGTTTGTAGGGCTCCCTTGGGTCTATCAGGGCAGCACAAGTTTGAGGTGGGCACAACTTTCGTGTGGGGTCCATCCTTCGATATAATGATTTTTTGCAGTCCAGGCCAGGGGCCCCTGGGCACATCCTTTTTCCATTTTCCCTGGGAAAGAAAACTCAGCAGTCCAGGTTCCTGATGTCAGTTTGTAGGGCTCCCTTGGGTCTATCAGGGCAGCACAAGTTTGAGGTGGGGAAAACTTCGGTGTGGGGTCCATCCTTCGATATAAGGATTTTTTGCAGTCAGGGCCAGGGGCCCCTGGGCACATCCTTTGGCCATTTTCCCTGGGAAAGAAAACTCAGCAGTCCAGGTTCCTGATGTCAGTTTGTAGGGCTCCCTTGGGTCTATCAGGGCAGCACAAGTTTGAGGTGGGGACAACTTCGGTGTGGGGTCCATCCTTCGATATAAGGATTTTTTGCTGTCAGGGCCAGGGCCCCCCGGGCACATCCTTTTTCCATTTTCCCTGGGAAAGAAAACTCAGCAGTCCAGGTTCCTGATGTCAGTTTGTAGGGCTCCCTTGGGTCTATCAGGGCAGCACAAGTTTGAGGTGGGGACAACTTCGGTGTGGGGTCCATCCTTCGATATAAGGATTTTTTGCAGTCAGGGCCAGGGGCCCCTGGGCACATCCTTTTTCCATTTTCCCTGGGAAAGAAAACTCAGCAGTCCAGGTTCCTGATGTCAGTTTGTAGGGCTCCCTTGGGTCTATCAGGGCAGCACAAGTTTGAGGTGGGGACAACTTCGGTGTGGTGTCCATCCTTCGATATAAGGATTTTTTGCAGTGAGGTGCCTGCCCAGTGCCAGGGGCCCCTGGACACATCCTTTGGCCATTTTCCCTGGGAAAGAAAACTCAGCAGTCCAGGTTCCTGATGTCAGTTTGTAGGGCTCCCTTGGGTCTATCAGGGCAGCACAAGTTTGAGGTGGGGACAACTTCGGTGTGGGGTCCATCCTTCGATATAAGGATTTTTTGCAGTCAGGGCCAGGGGCCCCCGGGCACATCCTTTGGCCATTTTCCCTGGGAAAGAAAACTCAGCAGTCCAGGTTCCTGATGTCAGTTTGTAGGGCTCCCTTGGGTCTATCAGGGCAGCACAAGTTTGAGGTGGGGACAACTTCGGTGTGGGGTCCATCCTTCGATATAAGGATTTTTTGCACTGAGGTCCCTGCCCAGTGCCAGGGGCCCCTGGGCACATCCTTTGGCCATTTTCCCTGGGAAAGAAAACTCAGCAGTCCAGGTTCCTGATGTCAGTTTGTAGGGCTCCCTTGGGTCTATCAGGGCAGCACAAGTTTGGGTGGGGACAACTTCGGTCTCGGGTCCATCCTTCGATATAAGGATTTTTTGCAGTCAGGGCCAGGGGCCCCTGGGCACATCCTTTTTCCATTTTCCCTGGGAAAGAAAACTCAGCAGTCCAGGTTCCTGATGTCAGTTTGTAGGGCTCCCTTGGGTGTATCAGGGCAGCACAAGTTTGAGGTGGGGACAACATCGCTCTGGGGTCCATCCTTCGATATAAGGATTCTTTGCAGTCAGGGCCAGGGGCCCCCTGGCACATCCTTTTTCCATTTTCCCTGGGAAAGAAAACTCAGCAGTCCAGGTTCCTGATGTCAGTTTGTAGGGCTCCCTTGGGTCTATCAGGGCAGCACAAGTTTGAGGTGGGGACAACTTCGGTGTGGGCTCCATCCTTCGATATAAGGATTTTTTGCAGTCAGGGCCAGGGGCCCCCGGGCACATCCTTTTTCCATTTTCCCTGGGAAAGAAAACTCAGCAGTCCAGGTTCCTGATGTCAGTTTGTAGGGCTCCCTTTCGGTCTATCAGGGCAGCACAAGTTTGAGGTGGGGACAACTTCGGTGTGGGGTCCATCCTTCGATATAAGGATTTTTTGCAGTCAGGGCCAGGGGCCCCTGGGCACATCCTTTTTCCATTTTCCCTGGGAAAGAAAACTCAGCAGTCCAGGTTCCTGATGTCAGTTTGTAGGGCTCCCTTGGGTCTATCAGGGCAGCACAAGTTTGAGGTGGGGACAACTTCGGTGTGGGGTTCATCCTTCGATATAAGGATTTTTTGCAGTCAGGGCCAGGGGCCCCCGGGCACATCCTTTTTCCATTTTCCCTGGGAAAGAAAACTCAGCAGTCCAGGTTCCTGATGTCAGTTTGTAGGGCTCCCTTGGGTCTATCAGGGCAGCACAAGTTTGAGGTGGGGACAACTTCGGTGTGGGGTCCATCCTTCGATATAAGGATTTTTTGCAGTCAGGGCCAGGGGCCCCCGGGCACATCCTTTTTCCATTTTCCCTGGGAAAGAAAACTCAGCAGTCCAGGTTCCTGATGTCAGTTTGTAGGGCTCCCTTGGGTCTATCAGGGCAGCACAAGTTTGAGGTGGGGACAACTTCGGTGTGGGGTCCATCCTTCGATATAAGGATTCTTTGCAGTCTGGACCAGGGGCCCCCTGGCACATCCTTTTTCCATTTTCCCTGGGAAAGAAAACTCAGCAGTCCAGGTTCCTGATGTCAGTTTGTAGGGTTCCCTTGGGTCTATCAGGGCAGCACAAGTTTGAGGTGGGGACAATTTCGGTGTGGGGTCTATCCTTCGATATAAGGATTTTTTGCAGTCAGGGCCAGGGGCCCCCGGGCACATCCTTTTTCCATTTTCCCTGGGAAAGAAAACTCAGCAGTCCAGGTTCCTGATGTCAGTTTGTAGGGCTCCCTTGGGTCTATCAGGGCAGCACAAGTTTGAGGTGGGGACAACTTCGGTGTGGGGTCTATCCTTCGATATAAGGATTTTTTGCAGTCAGGGCCAGGGGCCCCCGGGCACATCCTTTTTCCATTTTCCCTGGGAAAGAAAACTCAGCAGTCCAGGTTCCTGATGTCAGTTTGTAGGGCTCCCTTGGGTCTATCAGGGCAGCACAAGTTTGAGGTGGGCACAACTTTCGTGTGGGGTCCATCCTTCGATATAATGATTTTTTGCAGTCCAGGCCAGGGGCCCCTGGGCACATCCTTTTTCCATTTTCCCTGGGAAAGAAAACTCAGCAGTCCAGGTTCCTGATGTCAGTTTGTAGGGCTCCCTTGGGTCTATCAGGGCAGCACAAGTTTGAGGTGGGGAAAACTTCGGTGTGGGGTCCATCCTTCGATATAAGGATTTTTTGCAGTCAGGGCCAGGGGCCCCTGGGCACATCCTTTGGCCATTTTCCCTGGGAAAGAAAACTCAGCAGTCCAGGTTCCTGATGTCAGTTTGTAGGGCTCCCTTGGGTCTATCAGGGCAGCACAAGTTTGAGGTGGGGACAACTTCGGTGTGGGGTCCATCCTTCGATATAAGGATTTTTTGCTGTCAGGGCCAGGGCCCCCCGGGCACATCCTTTTGCCATTTTCCCTGGGAAAGAAAACTCAGCAGTCCAGGTTCCTGATGTCAGTTTGTAGGGCTCCCTTGGGTCTATCAGGGCAGCACAAGTTTGAGGTGGGGACAACTTCGGTGTGGGGTCCATCCTTCGATATAAGGATTTTTTGCAGTCAGGGCCAGGGGCCCCTGGGCACATCCTTTTTCCATTTTCCCTGGGAAAGAAAACTCAGCAGTCCAGGTTCCTGATGTCAGTTTGTAGGGCTCCCTTGGGTCTATCAGGGCAGCACAAGTTTGAGGTGGGGACAACTTCGGTGTGGTGTCCATCCTTCGATATAAGGATTTTTTGCAGTGAGGTGCCTGCCCAGTGCCAGGGGCCCCTGGACACATCCTTTGGCCATTTTCCTTGGGAAAGAAAACTCAGCAGTCCAGGTTCCTGATGTCAGTTTGTAGGGCTCCCTTGGGTCTATCAGGGCAGCACAAGTTTGAGGTGGGGACAACTTCGGTGTGGGGTTCATCCTTCGATATAAGGATTTTTTGCAGTCAGGGCCAGGGGCCCCCGGGCACATCCTTTTTCCATTTTCCCTGGGAAAGAAAACTCAGCAGTCCAGGTTCCTGATGTCAGTTTGTAGGGCTCCCTTGGGTCTATCAGGGCAGCACAAGTTTGAGGTGGGGACAACTTTGGTGTGGGCTCCATCCTTCGATATAAGGATTTTTTGCAGTCAGGGCCAGGGGCCCCTGGGCACATCCTTTTTCCATTTTCCCTGGGAAAGAAAACTCAGCAGTCCAGGTTCCTGATGTCAGTTTGTAGGGCTCCCTTGGGTCTATCAGGGCAGCACAAGTTTGAGGTGGGGACAACTTCGGTGTGGGGTCCATCCTTCGATATAAGGATTTTTTGCAGTCAGGGCCAGGGGCCCCCGGGCACATCCTTTGGCCATTTTCCCTGGGAAAGAAAACTCAGCAGTCCAGGTTCCTGATGTCAGTTTGTAGGGCTCCCTTGGGTCTATCAGGGCAGCACAAGTTTGAGGTGGGGACAACTTCGGTGTGGGGTCCATCCTTCGATATAAGGATTTTTTGCAGTCAGGGCCAGGGGCCCCTGGGCACATCCTTTTTCCATTTTCCCTGGGAAAGAAAACTCAGCAGTCCAGGTTCCTGATGTCAGTTTGTAGGGCTCCCTTGGGTCTATCAGGGCAGCACAAGTTTGAGGTGGGGACAACTTCGGTGTGGGGTTCATCCTTCGATATAAGGATTTTTTGCAGTCAGGGCCAGGGGCCCCCGGGCACATCCTTTTTCCATTTTCCCTGGGAAAGAAAACTCAGCAGTCCAGGTTCCTGATGTCAGTTTGTAGGGCTCCCTTGGGTCTATCAGGGCAGCACAAGTTTGAGGTGGGGACAACTTCGGTGTGGGGTCCATCCTTCGATATAAGGATTCTTTGCAGTCTGGACCAGGGGCCCCCGGGCACATCCTTTTTCCATTTCCCCTGGGAAAGAAAACTCAGCAGTCCAGGTTCCTGATGTCAGTTTGTAGGGTTCCCTTGGGTCTATCAGGGCAGCACAAGTTTGAGGTGGGGACAATTTCGGTGTGGGGTCTATCCTTCGATATAAGGATTTTTTGCAGTCAGGGCCAGGGGCCCCCGGGCACATCCTTTTTCCATTTTCCCTGGGAAAGAAAACTCAGCAGTCCAGGTTCCTGATGTCAGTTTGTAGGGCTCCCTTGGGTCTATCAGGGCAGCACAAGTTTGAGGTGGGCACAACTTTCGTGTGGGGTCCATCCTTCGATATAATGATTTTTTGCAGTCCAGGCCAGGGGCCCCTGGGCACATCCTTTTTCCATTTTCCCTGGGAAAGAAAACTCAGCAGTCCAGGTTCCTGATGTCAGTTTGTAGGGCTCCCTTGGGTCTATCAGGGCAGCACAAGTTTGAGGTGGGGAAAACTTCGGTGTGGGGTCCATCCTTCGATATAAGGATTTTTTGCAGTCAGGGCCAGGGGCCCCTGGGCACATCCTTTGGCCATTTTCCCTGGGAAAGAAAACTCAGCAGTCCAGGTTCCTGATGTCAGTTTGTAGGGCTCCCTTGGGTCTATCAGGGCAGCACAAGTTTGAGGTGGGGACAACTTCGGTGTGGGGTCCATCCTTCGATATAAGGATTTTTTGCTGTCAGGGCCAGGGCCCCCCGGGCACATCCTTTTTCCATTTTCCCTGGGAAAGAAAACTCAGCAGTCCAGGTTCCTGATGTCAGTTTGTAGGGCTCCCTTGGGTCTATCAGGGCAGCACAAGTTTGAGGTGGGGACAACTTCGGTGTGGGGTCCATCCTTCGATATAAGGATTTTTTGCAGTCAGGGCCAGGGGCCCCTGGGCACATCCTTTTTCCATTTTCCCTGGGAAAGAAAACTCAGCAGTCCAGGTTCCTGATGTCAGTTTGTAGGGCTCCCTTGGGTCTATCAGGGCAGCACAAGTTTGAGGTGGGGACAACTTCGGTGTGGTGTCCATCCTTCGATATAAGGATTTTTTGCAGTGAGGTGCCTGCCCAGTGCCAGGGGCCCCTGGACACATCCTTTGGCCATTTTCCCTGGGAAAGAAAACTCAGCAGTCCAGGTTCCTGATGTCAGTTTGTAGGGCTCCCTTGGGTCTATCAGGGCAGCACAAGTTTGAGGTGGGGACAACTTCGGTGTGGGGTCCATCCTTCGATATAAGGATTTTTTGCAGTCAGGGCCAGGGGCCCCCGGGCACATCCTTTGGCCATTTTCCCTGGGAAAGAAAACTCAGCAGTCCAGGTTCCTGATGTCAGTTTGTAGGGCTCCCTTGGGTCTATCAGGGCAGCACAAGTTTGAGGTGGGGACAACTTCGGTGTGGGGTCCATCCTTCGATATAAGGATTTTTTGCACTGAGGTCCCTGCCCAGTGCCAGGGGCCCCTGGGCACATCCTTTGGCCATTTTCCCTGGGAAAGAAAACTCAGCAGTCCAGGTTCCTGATGTCAGTTTGTAGGGCTCCCTTGGGTCTATCAGGGCAGCACAAGTTTGGGTGGGGACAACTTCGGTCTCGGGTCCATCCTTCGATATAAGGATTTTTTGCAGTCAGGGCCAGGGGCCCCTGGGCACATCCTTTTTCCATTTTCCCTGGGAAAGAAAACTCAGCAGTCCAGGTTCCTGATGTCAGTTTGTAGGGCTCCCTTGGGTCTATCAGGGCAGCACAAGTTTGAGGTGGGGACAACATCGCTCTGGGGTCCATCCTTCGATATAAGGATTCTTTGCAGTCAGGGCCAGGGGCCCCCTGGCACATCCTTTTTCCATTTTCCCTGGGAAAGAAAACTCAGCAGTCCAGGTTCCTGATGTCAGTTTGTAGGGCTCCCTTGGGTCTATCAGGGCAGCACAAGTTTGAGGTGGGGACAACTTCGGTGTGGGCTCCATCCTTCGATATAAGGATTTTTTGCAGTCAGGGCCAGGGGCCCCCGGGCACATCCTTTTTCCATTTTCCCTGGGAAAGAAAACTCAGCAGTCCAGGTTCCTGATGTCAGTTTGTAGGGCTCCCTTTCGGTCTATCAGGGCAGCACAAGTTTGAGGTGGGGACAACTTCGGTGTGGGGTCCATCCTTCGATATAAGGATTCTTTGCAGTCAGGGCCAGGGGCCCCTGGGCACATCCTTTTTCCATTTTCCCTGGGAAAGAAAACTCAGCAGTCCAGGTTCCTGATGTCAGTTTGTAGGGCTCCCTTGGGTCTATCAGGGCAGCACAAGTTTGAGGTGGGGACAACTTCGGTGTGGGGTTCATCCTTCGATATAAGGATTTTTTGCAGTCAGGGCCAGGGGCCCCCGGGCACATCCTTTTTCCATTTTCCCTGGGAAAGAAAACTCAGCAGTCCAGGTTCCTGATGTCAGTTTGTAGGGCTCCCTTGGGTCTATCAGGGCAGCACAAGTTTGAGGTGGGGACAACTTCGGTGTGGGGTTCATCCTTCGATATAAGGATTTTTTGCAGTCAGGGCCAGGGGCCCCCGGGCACATCCTTTTTCCATTTTCCCTGGGAAAGAAAACTCAGCAGTCCAGGTTCCTGATGTCAGTTTGTAGGGCTCCCTTGGGTCTATCAGGGCAGCACAAGTTTGAGGTGGGGACAACTTCGGTGTGGGGTCCATCCTTCGATATAAGGATTCTTTGCAGTCTGGACCAGGGGCCCCCTGGCACATCCTTTTTCCATTTTCCCTGGGAAAGAAAACTCAGCAGTCCAGGTTCCTGATGTCAGTTTGTAGGGTTCCCTTGGGTCTATCAGGGCAGCACAAGTTTGAGGTGGGGACAATTTCGGTGTGGGGTCTATCCTTCGATATAAGGATTTTTTGCAGTCAGGGCCAGGGGCCCCCGGGCACATCCTTTTTCCATTTTCCCTGGGAAAGAAAACTCAGCAGTCCAGGTTCCTGATGTCAGTTTGTAGGGCTCCCTTGGGTCTATCAGGGCAGCACAAGTTTGAGGTGGGGACAACTTCGGTGTGGGGTCTATCCTTCGATATAAGGATTTTTTGCAGTCAGGGCCAGGGGCCCCCGGGCACATCCTTTTTCCATTTTCCCTGGGAAAGAAAACTCAGCAGTCCAGGTTCCTGATGTCAGTTTGTAGGGCTCCCTTGGGTCTATCAGGGCAGCACAAGTTTGAGGTGGGCACAACTTTCGTGTGGGGTCCATCCTTCGATATAATGATTTTTTGCAGTCCAGGCCAGGGGCCCCTGGGCACATCCTTTTTCCATTTTCCCTGGGAAAGAAAACTCAGCAGTCCAGGTTCCTGATGTCAGTTTGTAGGGCTCCCTTGGGTCTATCAGGGCAGCACAAGTTTGAGGTGGGGAAAACTTCGGTGTGGGGTCCATCCTTCGATATAAGGATTTTTTGCAGTCAGGGCCAGGGGCCCCTGGGCACATCCTTTGGCCATTTTCCCTGGGAAAGAAAACTCAGCAGTCCAGGTTCCTGATGTCAGTTTGTAGGGCTCCCTTGGGTCTATCAGGGCAGCACAAGTTTGAGGTGGGGACAACTTCGGTGTGGGGTCCATCCTTCGATATAAGGATTTTTTGCTGTCAGGGCCAGGGCCCCCCGGGCACATCCTTTTGCCATTTTCCCTGGGAAAGAAAACTCAGCAGTCCAGGTTCCTGATGTCAGTTTGTAGGGCTCCCTTGGGTCTATCAGGGCAGCACAAGTTTGAGGTGGGGACAACTTCGGTGTGGGGTCCATCCTTCGATATAAGGATTTTTTGCAGTCAGGGCCAGGGGCCCCTGGGCACATCCTTTTTCCATTTTCCCTGGGAAAGAAAACTCAGCAGTCCAGGTTCCTGATGTCAGTTTGTAGGGCTCCCTTGGGTCTATCAGGGCAGCACAAGTTTGAGGTGGGGACAACTTCGGTGTGGTGTCCATCCTTCGATATAAGGATTTTTTGCAGTGAGGTGCCTGCCCAGTGCCAGGGGCCCCTGGACACATCCTTTGGCCATTTTCCTTGGGAAAGAAAACTCAGCAGTCCAGGTTCCTGATGTCAGTTTGTAGGGCTCCCTTGGGTCTATCAGGGCAGCACAAGTTTGAGGTGGGGACAACTTCGGTGTGGGGTTCATCCTTCGATATAAGGATTTTTTGCAGTCAGGGCCAGGGGCCCCCGGGCACATCCTTTTTCCATTTTCCCTGGGAAAGAAAACTCAGCAGTCCAGGTTCCTGATGTCAGTTTGTAGGGCTCCCTTGGGTCTATCAGGGCAGCACAAGTTTGAGGTGGGGACAACTTTGGTGTGGGCTCCATCCTTCGATATAAGGATTTTTTGCAGTCAGGGCCAGGGGCCCCTGGGCACATCCTTTTTCCATTTTCCCTGGGAAAGAAAACTCAGCAGTCCAGGTTCCTGATGTCAGTTTGTAGGGCTCCCTTGGGTCTATCAGGGCAGCACAAGTTTGAGGTGGGGACAACTTCGGTGTGGGGTCCATCCTTCGATATAAGGATTTTTTGCAGTCAGGGCCAGGGGCCCCCGGGCACATCCTTTGGCCATTTTCCCTGGGAAAGAAAACTCAGCAGTCCAGGTTCCTGATGTCAGTTTGTAGGGCTCCCTTGGGTCTATCAGGGCAGCACAAGTTTGAGGTGGGGACAACTTCGGTGTGGGGTCCATCCTTCGATATAAGGATTTTTTGCAGTCAGGGCCAGGGGCCCCTGGGCACATCCTTTTTCCATTTTCCCTGGGAAAGAAAACTCAGCAGTCCAGGTTCCTGATGTCAGTTTGTAGGGCTCCCTTGGGTCTATCAGGGCAGCACAAGTTTGAGGTGGGGACAACTTCGGTGTGGGGTTCATCCTTCGATATAAGGATTTTTTGCAGTCAGGGCCAGGGGCCCCCGGGCACATCCTTTTTCCATTTTCCCTGGGAAAGAAAACTCAGCAGTCCAGGTTCCTGATGTCAGTTTGTAGGGCTCCCTTGGGTCTATCAGGGCAGCACAAGTTTGAGGTGGGGACAACTTCGGTGTGGGGTCCATCCTTCGATATAAGGATTCTTTGCAGTCTGGACCAGGGGCCCCCGGGCACATCCTTTTTCCATTTCCCCTGGGAAAGAAAACTCAGCAGTCCAGGTTCCTGATGTCAGTTTGTAGGGTTCCCTTGGGTCTATCAGGGCAGCACAAGTTTGAGGTGGGGACAATTTCGGTGTGGGGTCTATCCTTCGATATAAGGATTTTTTGCAGTCAGGGCCAGGGGCCCCCGGGCACATCCTTTTTCCATTTTCCCTGGGAAAGAAAACTCAGCAGTCCAGGTTCCTGATGTCAGTTTGTAGGGCTCCCTTGGGTCTATCAGGGCAGCACAAGTTTGAGGTGGGGACAACTTCGGTGTGGGGTCTATCCTTCGATATAAGGATTTTTTGCAGTCAGGGCCAGGGGCCCCCGGGCACATCCTTTTTCCATTTTCCCTGGGAAAGAAAACTCAGCAGTCCAAGTTCCTGATGTCAGTTTGTAGGGCTCCCTTGGGTCTATCAGGGCAGCACAAGTTTGAGGTGGGCACAACTTTCGTGTGGGGTCCATCCTTCGATATAATGATTTTTTGCAGTCCAGGCCAGGGGCCCCTGGGCACATCCTTTTTCCATTTTCCCTGGGAAAGAAAACTCAGCAGTCCAGGTTCCTGATGTCAGTTTGTAGGGCTCCCTTGGGTCTATCAGGGCAGCACAAGTTTGAGGTGGGGAAAACTTCGGTGTGGGGTCCATCCTTCGATATAAGGATTTTTTGCAGTCAGGGCCAGGGGCCCCTGGGCACATCCTCTGGCCATTTTCCCTGGGAAAGAAAACTCAGCAGTCCAGGTTCCTGATGTCAGTTTGTAGGGCTCCCTTTGGTCTATCAGGGCAGCACAAGTTTGAGGTGGGGACAACTTCGGTGTGGGGTCCATCCTTCGATATAAGGATTTTTTGCAGTCAGGGCCAGGGGCCCCTGGGCACATCCTTTTTCCATTTTCCCTGGGAAAGAAAACTCAGCAGTCCAGGTTCCTGATGTCAGTTTGTAGGGCTCCCTTGGGTCTATCAGGGCAGCACAAGTTTGAGGTGGGGACAACTTCGGTGTGGTGTCCATCCTTCGATATAAGGATTTTTTGCAGTGAGGTGCCTGCCCAGTGCCAGGGGCCCCTGGACACATCCTTTGGCCATTTTCCCTGGGAAAGAAAACTCAGCAGTCCAGGTTCCTGATGTCAGTTTGTAGGGCTCCCTTGGGTCAATCAGGGCAGCACAAGTTTGAGGTGGGCACAACTTTCGTGTGGGCTCCATCCTTCGATATAATGATTTTTGCAGTCCAGGCCAGGGGCCCCTGGGCACATCCTTTTTCCATTTTCCCTGGGAAAGAAAACTCAGCAGTCCAGGTTCCTGATGTCAGTTTGTAGGGCTCCCTTGGGTCTATCAGGGCAGCACAAGTTTGAGGTGGGGACAACTTCGGTGTGGGGTCCATCCTTCGATATAAGGATTTTTTGCTGTCAGGGCAAGAGCCCCCCGGGCACATCCTTTTTCCATTTTCCCTGGGAAAGAAAACTCAGCAGTCCAGGTTCCTGATGTCAGTTTGCAGGGCTCCCTTGGGTCTATCAGGGCAGCACAAGTTTGAGGTGGGGACAACTTCGGTGTGGGGTCCATCCTTCGATATAAGGATTTTTTGCAGTCAGGGCCAGGGGCCCCTGGGCACATCCTTTGGCCATTTTCCCTGGGAAAGAAAACTCAGCAGTCCAGGTTCCTGATGTCAGTTTGTAGGGCTCCCTTGGGTCTATCAGGGCAGCACAAGTTTGAGGTGGGGACAACTTCGGTGTGGGGTCCATCCTTCGATATAAGGATTTTTTGCAGTCAGGGCCAGGGGCCCCCGGGCACATCCTTTTTCCATTTTCCCTGGGAAAGAAAACTCAGCAGTCCAGGTTCCTGATGTCAGTTTGTAGGGCTCCCTTGGGTCTATCAGGGCAGCACAAGTTTGAGGTGGGGACAACTTTGGTGTGGGCTCCATCCTTCGATATAAGGATTTTTTGCAGTCAGGGCCAGGGGCCCCTGGGCACATCCTTTTTCCATTTTCCCTGGGAAAGAAAACTCAGCAGTCCAGGTTCCTGATGTCAGTTTGTAGGGCTCCCTTGGGTCTATCAGGGCAGCACAAGTTTGAGGTGGGGACAACTTCGGTGTGGGGTCCATCCTTCGATATAAGGATTTTTTGCAGTCAGGGCCAGGGGCCCCCGGGCACATCCTTTGGCCATTTTCCCTGGGAAAGAAAACTCAGCAGTCCAGGTTCCTGATGTCAGTTTGTAGGGCTCCCTTGGGTCTATCAGGGCAGCACAAGTTTGAGGTGGGGACAACTTCGGTGTGGGGTCCATCCTTCGATATAAGGATTTTTTGCAGTCAGGGCCAGGGGCCCCTGGGCACATCCTTTTTCCATTTTCCCTGGGAAAGAAAACTCAGCAGTCCAGGTTCCTGATGTCAGTTTGTAGGGCTCCCTTGGGTCTATCAGGGCAGCACAAGTTTGAGGTGGGGACAACTTCGGTGTGGGGTTCATCCTTCGATATAAGGATTTTTTGCAGTCAGGGCCAGGGGCCCCCGGGCACATCCTTTTTCCATTTTCCCTGGGAAAGAAAACTCAGCAGTCCAGGTTCCTGATGTCAGTTTGTAGGGCTCCCTTGGGTCTATCAGGGCAGCACAAGTTTGAGGTGGGGACAACTTCGGTGTGGGGTCCATCCTTCGATATAAGGATTCTTTGCAGTCTGGACCAGGGGCCCCCGGGCACATCCTTTTTCCATTTTCCCTGGGAAAGAAAACTCAGCAGTCCAGGTTCCTGATGTCAGTTTGTAGGGTTCCCTTGGGTCTATCAGGGCAGCACAAGTTTGAGGTGGGGACAATTTCGGTGTGGGGTCTATCCTTCGATATAAGGATTTTTTGCAGTCAGGGCCAGGGGCCCCCGGGCACATCCTTTTTCCATTTTCCCTGGGAAAGAAAACTCAGCAGTCCAGGTTCCTGATGTCAGTTTGTAGGGCTCCCTTGGGTCTATCAGGGCAGCACAAGTTTGAGGTGGGGACAACTTCGGTGTGGGGTCTATCCTTCGATATAAGGATTTTTTGCAGTCAGGGCCAGGGGCCCCCGGGCACATCCTTTTTCCATTTTCCCTGGGAAAGAAAACTCAGCAGTCCAGGTTCCTGATGTCAGTTTGTAGGGCTCCCTTGGGTCTATCAGGGCAGCACAAGTTTGAGGTGGGCACAACTTTCGTGTGGGGTCCATCCTTCGATATAATGATTTTTTGCAGTCCAGGCCAGGGGCCCCTGGGCACATCCTTTTTCCATTTTCCCTGGGAAAGAAAACTCAGCAGTCCAGGTTCCTGATGTCAGTTTGTAGGGCTCCCTTGGGTCTATCAGGGCAGCACAAGTTTGAGGTGGGGAAAACTTCGGTGTGGGGTCCATCCTTCGATATAAGGATTTTTTGCAGTCAGGGCCAGGGGCCCCTGGGCACATCCTTTGGCCATTTTCCCTGGGAAAGAAAACTCAGCAGTCCAGGTTCCTGATGTCAGTTTGTAGGGCTCCCTTGGGTCTATCAGGGCAGCACAAGTTTGAGGTGGGGACAACTTCGGTGTGGGGTCCATCCTTCGATATAAGGATTTTTTGCAGTCAGGGCCAGGGGCCCCTGGGCACATCCTTTTTCCATTTTCCCTGGGAAAGAAAACTCAGCAGTCCAGGTTCCTGATGTCAGTTTGTAGGGCTCCCTTGGGTCTATCAGGGCAGCACAAGTTTGAGGTGGGGACAACTTCGGTGTGGTGTCCATCCTTCGATATAAGGATTTTTTGCAGTGAGGTGCCTGCCCAGTGCCAGGGGCCCCTGGACACATCCTTTGGCCATTTTCCCTGGGAAAGAAAACTCAGCAGTCCAGGTTCCTGATGTCAGTTTGTAGGGCTCCCTTGGGTCAATCAGGGCAGCACAAGTTTGAGGTGGGCACAACTTTCGTGTGGGCTCCATCCTTCGATATAATGATTTTTGCAGTCCAGGCCAGGGGCCCCTGGGCACATCCTTTTTCCATTTTCCCTGGGAAAGAAAACTCAGCAGTCCAGGTTCCTGATGTCAGTTTGTAGGGCTCCCTTGGGTCTATCAGGGCAGCACAAGTTTGAGGTGGGGACAACTTCGGTGTGGGGTCCATCCTTCGATATAAGGATTTTTTGCTGTCAGGGCAAGAGCCCCCCGGGCACATCCTTTTTCCATTTTCCCTGGGAAAGAAAACTCAGCAGTCCAGGTTCCTGATGTCAGTTTGCAGGGCTCCCTTGGGTCTATCAGGGCAGCACAAGTTTGAGGTGGGGACAACTTCGGTGTGGGGTCCATCCTTCGATATAAGGATTTTTTGCAGTCAGGGCCAGGGGCCCCTGGGCACATCCTTTGGCCATTTTCCCTGGGAAAGAAAACTCAGCAGTCCAGGTTCCTGATGTCAGTTTGTAGGGCTCCCTTGGGTCTATCAGGGCAGCACAAGTTTGAGGTGGGGACAACTTCGGTGTGGGGTCCATCCTTCGATATAAGGATTTTTTGCAGTCAGGGCCAGGGGCCCCCGGGCACATCCTTTTTCCATTTTCCCTGGGAAAGAAAACTCAGCAGTCCAGGTTCCTGATGTCAGTTTGTAGGGCTCCCTTGGGTCTATCAGGGCAGCACAAGTTTGAGGTGGGGACAACTTCGGTGTGGGGTCCATCCTTCGATATAAGGATTTTTTGCAGGCCAGGGGCCCCTGGGCACATCCTTTTTCCATTTTCCCTGGGAAAGAAAACTCAGCAGTCCAGGTTCCTGATGTCAGTTTGTAGGGCTCCCTTGGGTCTATCAGGGCAGCACAAGTTTGAGGTGGGGACAAGATCGGTCTGGGGTCCATCCTTCGATATAAGGATTTTTTGCAGTCAGGGCCATGGGCCCCCGGGCACATCCTTTTTCCATTTTCCCTGGGAAAGAAAACTCAGCAGTCCAGGTTCCTGATGTCAGTTTGTAGGGCTCCCTTGGGTCTATCAGGGCAGCACAAGTTTGAGGTGGGGACAACTTCGGTGTGGGGTCCATCCTTCGATATAAGGATTTTTTGCAGTCAGGGCCAGGGGCCCCCGGGCACATCCTTTTTCCATTTTCCCTGGGAAAGAAAACTCAGCAGTCCAGGTTCCTGATGTCAGTTTGTAGGGCTCCCTTCGGTCTATCAGGGCAGCACAAGTTTGAGGTGGGGACAACTTCGGTGTGGGGTCCATCCTTCGATATAAGGATTTTTTGCAGTCAGGGCCAGGGGCCCCTGGGCACATCCTTTTTCCATTTTCCCTGGGAAAGAAAACTCAGCAGTGCAGGTTCCTGATGTCAGTTTGTAGGGCTCCCTTGGGTCTATCAGGGCAGCACAAGTTTGAGGTGGGGACAACTTCGGTGTGGGGTCCATCCTTCGATATAAGGATTTTTTGCAGTCAGGGCCAGGGGCCCCCGGGCACATCCTTTTTCCATTTTCCCTGGGAAAGAAAACTCAGCAGTCCAGGTTCCTGATGTCAGTTTGTAGGGCTCCCTTGGGTCTATCAGGGCAGCACAAGTTTGAGGTGGGGACAACTTCGGTGTGGGGTCCATCCTTCGATATAAGGATTTTTTGCAGTCAGGGCCAGGGGCCCATGGGCACATCCTTTTTCCATTTTCCCTGGGAAAGAAAAGTCAGCAGTCCAGGTTCCTGATGTCAGTTTGTAGGGCTCCCTTGGGTCTATCAGGGCAGCACAAGTTTGAGGTGGGGACAACTTCGGTGTGGGGTCCATCCTTCGATATAAGGATTTTTTGCAGTCAGGGCCAGGGGCCCCTGGGCACATCCTTTGGCCATTTTCCCTGGGAAAGAAAACTCAGCAGTCCAGGTTCCTGATGTCAGTTTGTAGGGCTCCCTTGGGTCTATCAGGGCAGCACAAGTTTGAGGTGGGGACAACTTCGGTGTGGGGTCCATCCTTCGATATAAGGATTTTTTGCAGTCAGGGCCAGGGGCCCCTGGGCACATCCTTTTTCCATTTTCCCTGGGAAAGAAAACTCAGCAGTCCAGGTTCCTGATGTCAGTTTGTAGGGCTCCCTTGGGTCTATCAGGGCAGCACAAGTTTGAGGTGGGGACAACTTCGGTGTGGGGTCCATCCTTCGATATAAGGATTTTTTGCAGTCAGGGCCAGGGGCCCCTGGGCACATCCTTTTTCCATTTTCCCTGGGAAAGAAAACTCAGCAGTCCAGGTTCCTGATGTCAGTTTGTAGGGCTCCCTTGGGTCTATCAGGGCAGCACAAGTTTGAGGTGGGGACAACTTCGGTGTGGGGTCCATCCTTCGATATAAGGATTTTTTGCAGTGAGGTCCCTGCCCAGTGCCAGGGACCCCTGGGCACATCCTTTGGCCATTTTCCCTGGGAAAGAAAACTCAGCAGTCCAGGTTCCTGATGTCAGTTTGTAGGGCTCCCTTGGGTCTATCAGGGCAGCACAAGTTTGAGGTGGGGACAACTTCGGTGTGGGGTCCATCCTTCGATATAAGGATTTTTTGCAGTCAGGGCCAGGGGCCCCTGGGCACATCCTTTTTCCATTTTCCCTGGGAAAGAAAACTCAGCAGTCCAGGTTCCTGATGTCAGTTTGTAGGGCTCCCTTCGGTCTATCAGGGCAGCACAAGTTTGAGGTGGGGACAAGATCGGTCTGGGGTCCATCCTTCGATATAAGGATTTTTTGCAGTCAGGGCCAGGGGCCCCTGGGCACATCCTTTGGCCATTTTCCCTGGGAAAGAAAACTCAGCAGTCCAGGTTCCTGATGTCAGTTTGTAGGGCTCCCTTGGGTCTATCAGGGCAGCACAAGTTTGAGGTGGGCACAACTTTCGTGTGGGCTCCATCCTTCGATATAATGATTTTTTGCAGTCCAGGCCAGGGGCCCCCGGGCACATCCTTTTTCCATTTTCCCTGGGAAAGAAAACTCAGCAGTCCAGGTTCCTGATGTCAGTTTGTAGGGCTCCCTTGGGTCTATCAGGGCAGCACAAGTTTGAGGTGGGGACAAGATCGGTCTGGGGTCCATCCTTCGATATAAGCATTTTTTGCAGTCAGGGCCATGGGCCCCCGGGCACATCCTTTTTCCATTTTCCCTGGGAAAGAAAACTCAGCAGTCCAGGTTCCTGATGTCAGTTTGTAGGGCTCCCTTGGGTCTATCAGGGCAGCACAAGTTTGAGGTGGGGACAACTTCGGTGTGGGGTGCATCCTTCGATATAAGGATTTTTTGCTGTCACGGCAAGGGCCCCCCGGGCACATCCTTTTTCCATTTTCCCTGGGAAAGAAAACTCAGCAGTCCAGGTTCCTGATGTCAGTTTGTAGGGCTCCCTTGGGTCTATCAGGGCAGCACAAGTTTGAGGTGGGGACAACTTCGGTGTGGGGTCCATCCTTCGATATAAGGATTCTTTGCAGTCAGGGCCAGGGGCCCCTGGGCACATCCTTTGGCCATTTTCCCTGGGAAAGAAAACTCAGCAGTCCAGGTTCCTGATGTCAGTTTGTAGGGCTCCCTTGGGTCTATCAGGACAGCACAAGTTTGAGGTGGGGACAACTTCGGTGTGGGGTCCATCCTTCGATATAAGGATTTTTTGCAGTCAGGGCAAGGGGCCCCTGGGCACATCCTTTTTCCATTTTCCCTGGGAAAGAAAACTCAGCAGTCCAGGTTCCTGATGTCAGTTTGTAGGGCTCCCTTGGGTCTATCAGGGCAGCACAAGTTTGAGGTGGGGACAACTTCGGTGTGGGGTCCATCCTTCGATATAAGGATTTTTTGCAGTCAGGGCCAGGGGCCCCTGGGCACATCCTTTTTCCATTTTCCCTGGGAAAGAAAACTCAGCAGTCCAGGTTCCTGATGTCAGTTTGTAGGGCTCCCTTGGGTCTATCAGGGCAGCACAAGTTTGAGGTGGGGACAACTTCGGTGTGGGGTCCATCCTTCGATATAAGGATTTTTTGCAGTCAGGGCCAGGGGCCCCTGGGCACATCCTTTGGCCATTTTCCCTGGGAAAGAAAACTCAGCAGTCCAGGTTCCTGATGTCAGTTTGTAGGGCTCCCTTGGGTCTATCAGGGCAGCACAAGTTTGAGGTGGGGACAACTTCGGTGTGGGGTGCATCCTTCGATATAAGGATTTTTTGCAGTCAGGGCCAGGGGCCCCTGGGCACATCCTTTTTCCATTTTCCCTGGGAAAGAAAACTCAGCAGTCCAGGTTCCTGATGTCAGTTTGTAGGGCTCCCTTGAGTCTATCAGGGCAGCACAAGTTTGAGGTGGGGACAAGATCGGTCTGGGGTCCATCCTTCGATATAAGGATTTTTTGCAGTCAGGGCCAGGGGCCCCCGGGCACATACTTTTTCCATTTTCCCTGGGAAAGAAAACTCAGCAGTCCAGGTTCCTGATGTCAGTTTGTAGGGCTCCCTTGGGTCTATCAGGGCAGCACAAGTTTGAGGTGGGGACAACTTCGGTGTGGGGTCCATCCTTCGATATAAGGATTTTTTGCAGTCAGGGCCAGGGGCCCCTGGGCACATCCTTTGGCCATTTTCCCTGGGAAAGAAAACTCAGCAGTCCAGGTTCCTGATGTCAGTTTGTAGGGCTCCCTTGGGTCTATCAGGGCAGCACAAGTTTGAGGTGGGGACAACTTCGGTGTGGGGTCCATCCTTCGATATAAGGATTTTTTGCAGTCAGGGCCAGGGGCCCCT